>NC_088399.1:68158712-68458712 GCF_034236695.1 Oncorhynchus nerka | reverse complement strand
CTATGTACAGGTGCAGTAATCTGTGAGCTGCTCTGACAGTTGGTGCTTAAAGCTAGTGAGGGAGATAAGTGTTTCCAGTTTCAGAGATTTTTGTAGTTCGTTCCAGTCATTGGCAGCAGAGAACTGGAAGGAGAGGCGGCCAAAGAAAGAATTGGTTTTGGGGGTGACTAGAGAGATATACCTGCTGGAGCGTGTGCTACAGGTGGGAGATGCTATGGTGACCAGTGAGCTGAGATAAGGGGGGACTTTACCTAGCAGGGTCTTGTAGATGACATGGAGCCAGTGGGTTTGGCGACGAGTATGAATCGAGGGCCAGCCAACGAGAGCGTACAGGTCGCAATGGTGGGTAGTATATGGGGCTTTGGTGACAAAACGGATTGCACTGTGATAGACTGCATCCAATTTGTTGAGTATGGTATTGGAGGCTATTTTGTAAATGACATCGGTACGATAGTCAGTTTTACGAGGGTATGTTTGGCAGTATGAGTGAAGGATGCTTTGCTGCGAAATAGGAAGTTGATTCTAGATTTAACTTTGGATTGGAGATGTTTGATATGGGTCTGGAAGGAGAGTTTACAGTCTAACCAGACACCTAAGTATTTGTAGTTGTCCACGTATTCTAAGTCAGAGCCGTCCAGAGTAGTGATGTTGGACAGGCGGGTAGGTGCAGGTAGCAATCGGTTGAAGAGCATGCATTTAGTTTTACTTGTATTTAAGAGCAATTGGAGGCCACGGAAGGAGAGTTGTATGGCATTGAAGCTTGCCTGGAGGGTTGTTAACACAGTGTCCAAAGTGTATGACACTACAGATGGAAGTGACACCAACATTGCATAAATCGTCTTTGTTTGTTGTTGTTTCGGGCAGAATATTTGCATTTTAATTAAGCATTAACCTAAGCAGTGTCCTAACCTTTACCTAATTATTTTAACCTGCTATGTTAATTATCATAACCTGCTGTGTAAGTTCTCCTAACCTATGAAAAGTAAATTCTGTTCATAGGGGTATACCATCTAGTCCTCACCGCAAAACCATGGCGAAAGTAACACGGTGCAGAAGTAACACGCCCATTTCCTCAAATAACACAGAAGCTAGAATAACGTAATGACACACGCATGTGCCTAACGAGGAAGACAACCTCCCAGCAAAAAACCTGTACGCTTGCAACAACATTTCAACCAGTTATATATAAAAGTTGTTTTGAGCGAGGGAAAGTCAAAAAAGAAAGACGTGTTTTTTGTAGAGTTGTGTTTATTTATTTTTTTACGGTTCCAGACATCAAATCACATTTTATTGGTCACATACACATGGTTAGCAGATGTTAA
Organism: Oncorhynchus nerka; assembly: GCF_034236695.1. Classification (NCBI taxonomy): domain Eukaryota; kingdom Metazoa; phylum Chordata; class Actinopteri; order Salmoniformes; family Salmonidae; genus Oncorhynchus; species Oncorhynchus nerka. The sequence goes on along the minus strand of NC_088399.1, from coordinate 68,457,390 downwards.
TGTGAGTGTAGCGAAATGCTTGTGCTTCTAGTTCCAACAGTGCAGTAATATCTAACAAGTAATATCTAACGATTCCCAACAACTACCTAATACACACAAATCTAACAAGTAATCTAACAATTCCCAATCAGCTACCTAATACACACAAATCTAAAGTGGTGAATATATGGATGAGCGATGGCAAAGTGGCATAGTCAAGGTGCAATAGATGGTATAAAATACAGTATATACATGTGATATGAGTAAAGTAAGACATGTAAACATTATTAAAGTGGAATTATTTAAAGTGGCATTGTTTAAAGTGACTAGTGATGCATTTATTAAAGTGTCCAGTGATTGGGTCTCAGTGTAGGCAGCAGCCTCTCTGAGTTAGTGATGGCTTTGAGATAGAAGCTGTTTTTCAATCTCTCAGTCCCAGCTTTGATGCACCTGTACTGACCTCACCTTCTGGATGATAGCGGTGTAAACAGGCAGTGGCTCGGGTGGTTGTTGTCCTTGATGATATTTTTGGCCTGTGACATCAGGTGTTGTAGGTGCCATGGACGGCAGGTAGTTTGGACCCGGTGATGCATTGTGCAGACCGCACCACCCTCTGGAGAGCCTCGCAGTTGAGGTCGGTGCAGTTGCCGTACCAGGCTGTGATACAGCCCGACAGGATGCTCTCGATTGTGGATCTGTAAAAGTTAGTCAGGGATTTGGAAGACAGGCCAAATTTCTTCAGCCTCCTGAGGTTGAAGAGGCGCAACTTCACTACACTGTCTGTGTGGGTGAAACTTTTCAGTTTGTCTGTGATGTATACGCCCAGGAACTTAAAACTTTCCACTGTCCCTACTGCTGTCCCTTCGATGTGGATAGGGGGTGCTCCCTCTGCTGTTTCCTGAAGTCCACGATCAACTCCTTTGTTTTGTTGACGTTGAGCAAGACTTTGTTTTCCTGACACCACACCCCGAGTGCCCTCACCTCCTTCCAGTAGACTGTCTCGTTGTTGTTGGTTATCAAGCCTACTACTGTTGTGTCATCTGCAAACTTGATGATTGAGTTGATGATTGAGTTGGAGGCGTGCATGGCCACGCAGTCGTGGGTGAACAGGGAGGACAGGAGAGAACTGAGCACACACCGTTGTGGAGCCCTAGTGTTGAGAGTCAGCGAAGTGGAGACGTTGTTTCCTACCTTCACCACCTGGGGGCGGCCTGTCTGAAATTCCAGGACCCAGTTGCACAGAGAGGGGTTGAGACCCAGGTCCTCCAGCTTGATGATGAGCTTGGAGGGTACTATGGTGTTGAATACTGAGCTGTAGTCAATGAACAGCATTCTTACATATAGTGGGGAGAACAAGTATTTGATACACTGCCGATTTTGCAGTTCTTCCTACTTACAAAGCATGTAGAGGTCTGTAATTTTTTTATCATAGGTACACTTCAACTGTGAGTGACGGAATCTAAAACAAAAATCCAGAAAATCACATTGTATGATTTTTAAGTCATTAATTTAATTATTTAATTATTATAAGTAATTAAACAAATTATTCAGTACTACAGAAATTGGTTTAATTATTCATTTACTAGCTAATTAAATGGGAACACAGGATAAACATACACACTTTGCAACGGTTATTGATTGGATACTTAATATGCTGAAAACAGATCCCTAGCGGAATGACAAAAACATGGCTGCTTGTAAAGCTCTGATTGTCCGAAATGGTTCCAACAAGTCTTCTACTGTTGTCCTTCTTTGTAGTTGTCCGGTATCCTGTGACTTGCCGTGTAGTCCTGAAAAGAACTACAGAGTTGACTTTCCTTACATTCACTCTTGTTGGATAATAATAATGTTACACAACTCTATTCTGGAGAAATTGGTTTTCAAACAGCTAAATTATTGATGTTCCAGTAGGTCCTTCAGGTCCTTTGGCACTGGCCTTTTAACTATCCCAAAGCCTAGGACCAAGAAGCAGGGAGAAGTATTAAATGAACAACAATCCTCAGAAATCTACACACTACCCATAATGATAAAGCGAAAATACGTTTTTAGAAATGACTGTAAATGTATTCAAAATGAAAAACAGAAATTCCTTATTTACATAAGTATTCAGACCTTTTGCTATGAGACTCGAAATTAAGCTCAGGTGCATCCTATTTCCACTGATCATCCTTGAGATGTTTCTACAACTTGGAGTCGACCTCTGGTAAATTCAAATGTCTACTGATTGGACATGATTTGGAAAGGCACACACCTATCTATATAAGGTCCCACAGTTGACAGTACATGTCAGAGCAAAAACCAAGCAATGAGGTCGAAGGAATTGTGCGTAGAGCTCCGATACAGGAATGTATCGAGACACAGATCTGGGGAAGGGTAGCAAAACACTTCTGCAGCATTGAAGGTCCCCAAGAACACAGTGGCCTCCATCATTCTTAAATGGATGAAGTGTAAAGTGTTGGTCCCATGTTTCATTAGCTGAAATAAAATATCCCAGAAATGTTCCATACCCACAAAAAGGATATTTTGCTCAAAGTTTGTGCACAAATTTGTTTACATCCCTGTTAGTAAGCATTTCTCCTTTGCCAAGATAATTCATCCACCTGACAGGTGTGGCATATCAAGAAGCTGATTAAACGGCATGATCATTACACAGGTGCACCTTGTGCTGGGGAAAATAAAATGCCACACAACACAATGCCACAGATGTCTCAAGTTTTGAAGGAGCATGCAATTGGCATGCTGACCGCAGGAATGTCCACCAGAGCTGTTGGCAGAAAATGTCATCTTCATTTCTCTACCATAAACTGTCTCAAAAGTAATTTTAGAGAATTTGGCAGTATGTCAAACCGGCCTCACAACCGCAGACCATGTGTAACCACACCAGCCCAGGACCTCCACATTCGGCTTTTTCACCTGCAGGATTGTCTAAAACCAATCACCCAGACAGCTGATGAAACTGTGGGTTTGCACAACCAAAGAATTTCTGCACAAACTGTCAGAAATCAGGAAAATAATCTGTGTGCTAGTCGTCCTCATCAGGGTCTTGACTTGACTGCAGTTCAGCACCGTAAACCGACTTCAGTGGGAAAATTCTCACCTTCGATGGCTACTGGCATGCTGGAGAAGTATGCTCTTGACAGATAAATCCCAGTTTCAACTGTACCGGGAAGATGGAAAGCAGCATGTATGGTGTTGTGTGGGCGAGCGGTGTATTGATGTCAGTGTTGTGAACAAAGTGCCCCATGGTGGCAGTGGGGTTATGGTACGGGAGGACATAAGCTAGGACAATGAACACAATTCCATTTTATCAATGGCAATTTGAATGCACAGAAATACCGTGACGAGATCCTGAGGCCCATTGTTGTGCCATTCATCCTCCGCCATCACCTCATGTTTCAGCATGATAACGCACGACTCCATGTCGCAAGGATCTGTACATAATTTCTGGGAGCTGACAATGTCCTTGTTCTTCCATGGCCTGCATACTCAGACATATCTCCCATTGAGCATGTTCACATACTGACTGGTTTACTGATCCGCGCCCCTACCTTTTTTTTAATGTGTCTGTGGCCAACAGATGCATATCTGTCATCAAAAAGAAAGGAGGACCAAGACACTATTCATACAAGTAATTTAAATGCCTTTATTTGTATGGCATGTTCAATGGAAACAAAGTTTAAAAACTGACGCGTTTCGGCTGCATGGCCTTTGTCAAGGAGTACAAAGAAATTATAATACAATGTTCTCTTTTGAACAGCTTTTTCCAATCAGTCCTGATTTGAAGAGGGAGTGGTTACAACATTCATTGGACAACACCTATTAATCAATACTATAAACATTAAAAAGTGTAATACTGTAAATATGTTATCAAAAATGCAAATCCAAGCTAGAAGCATCAGAACCCATAGAAAGGTAGTTCCAACCTTGAATATGACTGGACAAAGTGCCAAGAATAGGAGAGCCATCTATTCCATAGTACCCTAAAACACAGTAAACATGGACAACAACAGTCTAAACATAGCTGAGGGCAATAGAGCAAAAATGTCCACTAGATGACAGCAAATAGACCTATCACAACCCCACAGAAAATGTGAGAAATCTTCATTTAAACCAGGGTACTTAATGGCCTGTAGTTTGTACATCTTAAAACGTTCCCTTTGTTTTAGCTGTTTAAGACGGTCCCCTTTTCTAATAGAGGCTGGAATATGATCAATACCCATAGCTTGTAGGGAGGCAGGGTTACCATGGTGTAAGGACTTGTAGTGCCTTGCCATGGGGTAGTCTTCATTGCCTACCCGTATGGGGTACTTGTGTTCCTCTAAGCGGTCTTGAACACGTCTCTTTGTCCAGCCAATGTAGAATACCTTGCACTGTGGACATTCCGATCTGTAGATGACATGAGTGGTTTTGCGGTTAATGACTTGATACTCCATTTTAGAAGCTGTGTCAACAAAAATATTTTTCTGTACAAAATATCTGCAATGGTTGCATTTAAAAAAGCCCTTGGGTTTGTGTGCTAGCCAAGTTTTTCGACTGTCACCAGGAAGATAGCTGTGAACTAATTTGTCATTAAGGTAGGACATCTCTTAAAGCTTATGACTGGTGCCTCTGGGAAGAATTAGCGTGGTAGCGTATCACTTTGGATGATCCCACCAATTATTTTTTAATGTTCTCTGCTTCAGTATTGTATTCTGCAACAAAGTACTCTCTCTCTGATGCGTCACGATGCCCAAGAAGTTCTCTCTGTCAAGTCGTCTGGCCCTTATACCTGCATCTTTCCGTCTGGCCCTTATACCTGCATCTTTCCGGACCTGAGCGCTGTATCCCTGATTGAAGAAGCGATTCTCCAATTAGGCAGATTAGACACTGTAGTCTGTTGCCTGATCGCAAATGCTGCGGACTCTTTGGAATTGGCCATATGGAATGTTCTCTTTTAGCCTTTTGGGGTGAAAACTGTCTGCAGTCAGAATGGTATTCCCATCTGTAGGCTTCCTAAAGATCAATGTGTACAAACAACCTTCGTCATTTTTACTGATGTTAAGGTCCAACAAAATGCATGTTATTCTTGCTGTACTCCATAGCTAGTTTGATGTTAGGATTAATGCTGTTAAGGTATTGTTTGAAGGAAATAAGTTCATCTTCTGAGCCAGACCAGAACAGGCAAACATCATCATCAAAATAGCATCCCGCCATATAATCCAGTCAAATAACTGTTTTTTTTAAGGATCCAAAATGAAGTAATTTTCCCATTTACCTAAGTACAAACCAGGGCTGTAGCAAGCTCCCATGGCACATCCTTTCACTTGTTTAAAAATACGGTCCTGAAAGACAAAGATGTCATTAAGAGTCCATTCAGTCAGTGAGACAATGAATTCTGTAGGAGGCATCTCAGTCACAGGCCGGGTACTCAATAAATGGTGCATAGCTGCCAATCCTTGTTCATTCAAGTCCAATAGTGGTGTATAGAGACTCCACATCCATGGTGACCAAAAAGGAACCTATATTGTTAAATTCCTTAATTTTGTTCAACACATCTGTGGTATCTTGAGATAGGTGGGCAGTGACAGCAGAAAAGGCATAATTAAAGTAATCAATGTGCTTGGAGATGGGTTCTGTCAGACTTTCAATTCGTATTATACATTACCAGTTAAAAGTTTGGACACACCTACTCATTCAAGTTTTTTTATTTTTACGTTGTAGAATAATAGTGAAGACATCAAAACTACAGATGAAGTCGGAAGATTACATACACCTTAGCCAAATACATTTAAACTCAGTTGTTCACAATTCCTGACATTTAATCCTAGTAAAAATTCCCCATTTTAGGTCAGTTAGGATTACCACTTTTCTTAAGGATCGGCGTTCCGTCAACGGGACAGTTGTAAATTGTAACAGTTGTAAATCATGCAGCGCGTTATATCAAGATCTCAGGTTTTCAGGTTTTAGAGTAACAACAAATGTCGGTACATAGAACAGTGTCTTACAGTGTATATTCATATTTTAGGGGGTAGATCAGCTTTAATATTGAAGGTAGATTGTGGCTTCCATCAATGTAATTGTCTGCATCATTTCCAATCCCCCATATTTTTTCTCAATCTACACACAATATGTTATGCAGGTGAGTGAGGACCCAAAAGCGGTTTAACAGAAACAGAGTCTTTTAATGTCCAAACACAGGGAAGACATAAATCCTCTTCAGATGTATCGGTTGACAAAATAGACAACCCGCAGAGAGGGCGACAAATAAATCATAAAGTCCTCTGATCTTTACAGGAGAGTCCCCTTCTAGCAGCAGAGGAGAATAGCAGGGTTAGCGGCAACAGACTGCTGGTCTCTCCGGGTAGGCGCGGGTTGTAGAGGACAGAGGTACCTGATCACACGTAGCATCTGATGAAGAGGCAGATTACGACAGGACGGGACAAGGGTGAAGCAAACGAGAATCTGACAAAGACAGAAGCAGAAACAGAGAGAGAAATAGAGACCTAATCAGAGGGAAAAAAAGGAACAGGTGGGAGAGAGTAAACGAGGTAGTTAGAGGAGATGAGGAACAGCTGGGGGAAGGAAAGGGAGAGAAGGTAACCTAATACGACCAGCAGGGGGAAACGAAGTGAAGAGAAAGAACAGGAACAAGACATAACATGACAATACATGACACAATACCCCACACTGACAAAGCAAAAGTTTTTTAGTTTCTTTTGCAAATGTATATAAAAAAAACAGAAATATCACATTTATATAAGCATTTAGACCCTTTACTCAGTACTTTTTTGAAGCGCTTTTGGCAGAAATTACAGCCTTGAGTCTTCTTGGGTATGAAGCTACAAGCTTTGCACAACTGTATTTGCGGAGTTTCTCCCATTCTTCTCTGCAGATCCTCTCAAACTTTGTCAGGTTGTATAGTGAGCATTACTGCCCAGCTATTTTCAGGTATCTCCAGAGATGTTCGATTGGGTTGAGCCACTCAAGGACATTCAGAGACTTGTCCCGAAGCCACTCCTGCGTTGGCTTGGCTGTGTGCTTAGGGTCATTGTCCTGTTGTATGGTGAACCTTCGCCCTAGTATGAGGTCCTGTTTGCTCTGGAGCAGGTTTTCATCAAGGATCTCTCCTCGATCATGACTAGTCTCCTAGTCCCTGCCACTGAAAAACATCCTGCCACCATAATGCTGCCACCACCATGCTTCACCGTAGGGATTGTGCCAGGTTTCCTAATGACGTGACGCTTGGCATTCAGGCCAAAGAGTTCAATCTTAGTTTCATCAGACCAGAGAACCCTGTTTTTCATGGTCTGAGAGTCCTTTAGGTGCCTTTCAGCAAACTCCAAGTCAGCTGTTATGTGCCTTTTACTGAAGAGTGGCTTCCGTCTAGACACTCTACCATAAAGACCTGATTAGTGGAGAGCTGTAGAAGTGGTTATCCTTCTGGAAGGTTCTCCCATCTCCACAGAGGAACTATAGAGCATGGCCAGAGTGACCATTGGGTTCTTGGTAACTTCCCTGATCAAGGCCCTTCTCCCCTGATTGCTCAGTTTAGCAGGGCGGCCAGCTCTAGGAACACCATCCGGTTATGATTTCTATTTGCCATATATTTTTCAACTGTGCTGTGCTGTTTCACAAAACCTCTGAACCTATATACATTTTACAGACACAATATATGTAACATTAGTTATCTTGTTTTTTTCAGTACCATCCTTCAGCTCCACTCAACCCCTCCCATCTATCTCTGAACACCATCCAGTTTCTATTTTCCATTGATACGTCCTTCGTTAGAAGGAGACCAAGGTGCAGGACAGTAGGCGTACATTTGACTTTATTTTCAACTGACACCAAAAAAGAACAAAACACGAATGTAAAGCTCTGTAGCGCTAAACAGCAAATATACAAAGACAAGATCCCACAAACTAGGGTGGAAAACAGGCTGCCTAAGTATGATTCCCAATCAGAGACAGCTGCCTCTGATTGGGAACCATACCCGGCCAACAAAGAAATAGAAAACTAGAATGTCCACCCAAAGCACACCCTGACCGAACCAAATAGAGAAATAAGAAGGCTCTCTAAGGTCAGGGCGTGATTGCCATATATGTTTCAACTGTGCTGTGTTGTTTCACAAAAGCTCTGAACATTTCTATTCTCATCGTTTCCACAGATAGTAAACTAAAGATACACATTTTTGATAAGAGTATTATTATATTATTGATCGATTGACTATGACTTTTTAAAATCACCCATCAGTGCTATTTGTAGAATTAGCTCTATGTAAATGTTGCAATTCTTCAGCCATTCCTAAACCTGTGACCAAAAACAAGCTACATACGGTCAGTAACAAACAAATGATCTAATTGATTCTGTCTCTTCGCAGCAAAATCTGCAGAGCTGGGATGGTTGTATCCCTCGTATATATAAAAATTTATATTAATTTCAAGAATTTTGTATAGTCATTTAAATGGAAAAACGTCAATGTTTTGAATCCAAATCAAAACAAATTTTATTTGTCACATGCGCCAAATACAACCTTATGGTGAAATGCTTACTTAACAGCCCTTAACCAACAATGCAGTTAATTAATAAAAATATGTTTTAAGTGAAAAATAGAAAATAAAAGTAACAAATAAGTAAACAGCAGCAGTAGCGAGGCTATATACAGGGGGTACTGGTACAGTGTCAATGTGCGGGGGCACCGGATAGTCCAGGTAATTGAGGTACTATGTACATGTAAGTAGAGTTAAAGTGACTATGCATAGATAATAAACAGAGAGTAGCAGCAGCAGCGTAAAAGAGGGGCCTAGGTTGCCCTTTGATTAGCTGTTCAGGAGTCTTATGGCTTGGGGGTAGAAGCTGTTAAGCCTTTTGGACCTAGACTTGGCGCTCCAGTACCGCTTGCCGTGCGGTAGTAGAGAGAACAGTCTATAACTAGGGTGGCTGGAGTCTTTGACCATTTTTAGGGCCTTCCTCTGACACCACCTGGTATAGAGGTCCTGGATTGCAGAAAACTTGGCCCCAGTGATGTACTGGGCCCTACGCACTACCCTCTGTAGTGCCTTGAGGTCGGAGGCCGAGCACTTGCCATACCAGGCAGTGAAGCAACCATGCTCTCGATGTTGCAGCTGTAGAACATTTTGAGGATCTCAGGACCCATGCCAAATCTTTTCAGTCTCCTTAGGGGGAATAGGCTTTGTCGTGCCCTCTTCATGACTGTCTTACTGTGTTTGGATCATGATAGTTTGTTGGTGATGTGGACATCAAGGAACTTGAAGCTCTCAACCTGCTCCACTACAGCCCCATCGATGAGAATGGGGGCATGCTCGGTCCTCCTTTTCCTGTAGTCCACATTCATCTCCTTTGTCTTGATCACGTTGAGGGAGAGGTTGTTGTCCTGGCACCGCACGGCCATGTTTTTGACCTCCTCCCTATAGGCTGTATCATTGTTGTCGGTGATCAAGCTTACCACTGTGTTTCATCGGCTAACTTGACAATGGTGTTGGAGTCGTGCCTGGCCATGCAGTCATGAGTGAACAGCGAGTACAGGAGGGGACTGAGCACGCACCCCTAAGGGGCCCCCGTGTTGAGGATCAGCGTGTCAGATGTGTTGTTACCTACCCTTACCACCTAGGGCGGCCCGTCAAGAAGTCCAGGATCCAGTTGCAGAGGGAGGTGTTTAGTCCAAGGGTCCTTAGCTTAGTGATGAGCTTTGAGGGCACTATGGTGTTGAAAGCTGAGCTGTAGTCAATTAATATAATTCTCACATAGGTGTTCCTTTTGTCCATGTGGAAAATGGCAGTGTTGAGTGCAATAGAGATTGCATCATCTGTGGATCTGTTGGGGCGGTATGCAAATTGGAGTGGGTCTAGGGTTTCTGGGAAAATGGTGTTGATGTGAGCCATGAGCAGCCTTTCAAAGCACTTCATGGCTACAGACATGAGTGCTACGTGTAACGCAGGTCATGTTGAATACTTATCGTTTCTAGTGAGTTTCCAGTAGCCAGTCATATTATATTGTGATATGTTTAAGTTGACAGCTATTACAAATCAGCTGTCAGAAGCTGCATGATGAGCAGTTTATTTTGAGCCAATCAAAACTCAATATTTTCTTAGTCCCTCTCCTAACCTCACGTTATACACCAGTTGGCGCCAACATGCTAAAAAAGAGCTAGAACGGAACGTGAAGAGCTACCGCCATTCCATGGAAGGAAAAACTAAGTTTCAAATCATTGAGAAGTTGTATAAAACTAAACTAAAAAAAGAGAACTGGATACACTCACCTATCTACACAAAGGTGCTGTGAAGGGATTGAGGGAAAGATTGACGCCAGGATTTGGTGAGTTTTTGTATGGAGAACAAGCTGCTTGCGATTAGGCTAGCTAAGCTATTGCTAGCATTTTGTGCATGTTCATACTGAACGAAGCATACGCACAAGCCGTTAACATTTAGGCTAGCTCAGCTATCGATCAATTGAAATAGCAAACGTTAGTGATCATGCTAATCATGCATGACAAACTATTTTAGTTTTCATACTTTTATACAATGTGATTAGCCAGTATCATAATCCATTTTGGTACACTGTTATGTTTAAGATGACTTTCTAAGAAATGACGGTGTAAGCACTAGTACTTTTCATTTGCACGGGCTAGTCTATTCAGTCCAGGTGAGCCTGGTGCTGTAGTTGTGTAAAGTCCTTTGCATTGCCCAGGCTAGTTATTATTGTTCAGACCACGTGAGATTAGTGCTGTAGGTAAAGCATTTTGACTAAGTTTTATTTTCTTATTTCTTTAATTAAGCTAAGCACTATATTAATGTTTATATGAAATGGTATTCATGGTATATATAGTGTGTGATCCTCTTTGTAAAACAGGTCAGGTGTTTTTAAGTATGGATTCAGTTACACCAAGGATGACGAGCCGCCCGAACCCAGGATATTGATAACTAGATTTGCATGCAAAGATTTATTTTCCCTGGAGAACACTGAATTTGCACTGCCATTCTACGGTGTGGTAGGATTTTTCTTGCAAGACATCATTGCATCATACATTGTAGTGGGTTTGTTATAAGCACATGCTACACTTAAACCCTTTACAGTGTTTATTGATTGGCACAGTCACTCACATTTGATTCCATCTCATAGTGGTTTATAAGTCAGTTGGTTTGTGTTTTTCTCTGGATTCAATACATCCAGCGTTGTTTTGTGTATCAGTTCATAAACCATGTGCCATGGAATCGGTATATATGCACAGCTGTCAATGTGTTGGTCCTTAAATGAAACTGGTATTGTAAGGGTTGTGGAACTGGTTGCAGTGAAGTCAGACGCAGGAGAGCAGAAATAGGAAATAGCCGGAGCAGATTAATTTCAAAACCAACGGCAATAAAAAAAAGAAGCTACATGGGTACAAAAACCCGACGCGCACCAGTAACATAGTGCACAAGCACTTACAAACAAACAATTCCACACAAGGACATGGGGGGAACAGAGGGTTAAATACACAACACTTAATGAGGGAAATGGAAACCAGGTGTGTAGGAAAACAAGACAAAACAAATGGAAAATTAAAAGTGGATCGACGATGGCTAGAAGACCGGTGACGCCAACCGCCGAACACCGCCCGAACAAGGAGAGGAAACGACTTCGGTGGAAGTCATGACAGGTATACCTTTTTATTTATCACAATTTTCTTTAACAAATTTTGGTGTTTAATAATTCCCCTTCCACTTGCCTCTTCCATTTTTGCAGTAATGCTGCAATTAGTTGGTTGTCATTTTGAGTAGAGCAGACATTTGCATATATTTTTGTTAGCTGCATGTGTGCCATAACTCCACCAGTCCTATTTATGAAGCAATTTACAAAGAATATACTGTTTTATACCATTTTTTTGCTGTTGATCAATTACTATATTTGAGTGTAACAATAATATTGGTCGTGATAATTGTTCTGTCTTTTCTGGTGGATTAAACTGAAATTGAAAACAACTTTTTATGACTATTATTTCATTTTCAAATAACAGAAAGTGAGAGGTTGTAATCTGAATAATGGGAGAAAGGCCATTCTTGAACATGGGTGAGACATTCTTACTAATCTGCTAGAGAACCAATTCGGATTTAAGTATAACTTTTGTATGACTGAAGCATTTAGTGAGAGGTCTAATGCTTTTATATTTAATCATTTCTCCCCTCCGAATTCATATTCATTATGTTAATGAATATGCTAAATTTGCTCAATTAATAAAATGTTAAAAAAACAAGTCGCTAGGTGTAGGCAAAGTCATAAGCAAATAGGTAAACAGCTATGACTAAAGAGTTAATCAGGGGAATTTTTCCACAAATAGGCAGGTATTTTCCTTTCCATTGTAACAAGATCTTATCTATTTTGTTAACTTTCTTTAAATAAGTATTGTAGAGAGATCTTTTTTTCCTTTCTGGATATGAATACCGTGTATGTCCACTTCCCCATCAGACCATTTTATTAGTAAACTACACGGTAATGCAAAAGTTATACTTTTTAGCGATCCAATACTTAATATAGTACATTTATCATCATTTGGTTGTAATCCAGAGAGGTTCGAAAAAGTATCTAGCTCCTCTGAGGCTGTGCATGGATCCAAATTGTGAATTTAAAGGAACATGAATCAGCGTACAATTACACCTTTATTTTTAAGCAATGTATTTCCAGCCCCTTGATATTATTGTTGGATCTGATTTTAATATCTAACAATTCGAGGGCCATAATAAATAGATATGCCAATAGTGGACAACCTTGTTTTACTCCTCTTGACAGTTTAATACTTTCTGATAAGTATTTCCTATTTTTCACCTAGGGTTACTACACATAACATTAACCCATTGTGTAAGAGATTCTCCAAAATTGAAAGGGAAATGATTATCTAAAAGGGTTAAGGTTAGGGTTAGGGGAATGGTTAGCTAACATGCTAAGTAGTTGCAAAGTAGCTAGAAAAGTAGTAAGTAGCTGAAGTTGCCAATGATTAGGTTCAAATTCACAACCTTTGGGTTGATAGGCATTCACGTTATATGCCCAAGCTACCACCCTACCATTGTTTTTGCCTTAATTGTTATGGCTGCAATCCCCCTATCGGGATAAGTGCAATCAACAAACGCTGAATAGCATAGCGCTACATTCAATAAATATTACTACAAATATTTATATTCATGAAATCACAAGTGCAATATAGGAAAACACAGCTTAGCCTTTTGTTAATCCACCTAGCATAGCATAGCATTATGTACACTTAGCATCAGGAAGCTTGGTCACGAAAATCAGAAAAGCAATCAAATTAATCGTTTACCTTTGATGATCTTCGGATGTTTTCACTCACGAGACTCCCAGTTACACAACAAATGTTCCTTTTGTTCCATAAAGATTATTTCATATCCAAAATACCTCCGTCTGTTTGTCGCGTTATGTTCAGAAATTAACTCTTTGCAAACTGGAAACCATTTATCCGGAGGCTGCATTCATTGTAGCTGGGGATTTTAACAAAGCTAATCTGAAAACAAGACTCCCTAAATTTTACCAGCATATCGATTGCGCAACCAGGGGTGGTAAAACCTTGGATCATTGTTACTCTAACTTCCGCGACGCATATAAGGCCCTGCCCCGCCCCCCTTTCGGAAAAGCTGACCACGACTCCATTTTGCTGATCCCTGCCTACAGGCAGAAACTAAAACAAGAGGCTCCCACGCTGAGGTCTGTCCAACGCTGGTCAGACCAAGCTGACTCCACACTCCAAGACTGCTTCCATCACGTGGACTGGGACATGTTTCGTATTGCGTCAGATGGAAATATTGACGAATACGCTGATTCGGTGTGCGAGTTCATTAGAACGTGCGTCGAAGATGTCGTTCCCATAGCAACGATAAAAACATTCCCAAACCAGAAACCGTGGATTGATGGCAGCATTCGCGTGAAACTGAAAGCGCGAACCACTGCTTTTAATCAGGGCAAGGTGTCTGGTAATATGTCCGAATATAAACAATGCAGCTATTCCCTCCGCAAGGCTATTAAACAAGCTAAGCGTCAGTACAGAGACAAAGTGGAATCTCAATTCAATGGCTCAGACACAAGAGGCATGTGGCAGGGTCTACAGTCAATCACGGACTACAAGAAGAAACCCAGCCCAGTCACGGACCAGGATGTCTTGCTCCCAGGCAGACTAAATAACTTTTTTGCCCGCTTTGAGGACAATACAGTGCCACTGACACGGCCTGCAACGAAAACATGCGGTCTCTCCTTCACTGCAGCCGAGGTGAGTAAGACATTTAAACGTGTTAACCCTCGCAAGGCTGCAGGCCCAGACGGCATCCCCAGCCGCGCCCTCAGAGCATGCGCAGACCAGCTGGCCGGTGTGTTTACGGACATATTCAATCAATCCCTATACCAGTCTGCTGTTCCCACATGCTTCAAGAGGGCCACCATTGTTCCTGTTCCCAAGAAAGCTAAGGTAACTGAGCTAAACGACTACCGCCCCGTAGCACTCACTTCCGTCATCATGAAGTGCTTTGAGAGACTAGTCAAGGACCATATCACCTCCACCCTACCTGACACCCTAGACCCACTCCAATTTGCTTACCGCCCAAATAGGTCCACAGACGATGCAATCTCAACCACACTGCACACTGCCCTAACCCACCTGGACAAGAGGAATACCTATGTGAGAATGCTGTTCATCGACTACAGCTCGGCATTCAACACCATAGTACCCTCCAAGCTCGTCATCAAGCTCGAGACCCTGGGTCTCGACCCCGCCCTGTGCAACTGGGTACTGGACTTCCTGACGGGCCGCCCCAGGTGGTGAGGGTAGGCAACAACATCTCCTCCCCGCTGATCCTCAACACGGGGGCCCCACAAGGGTGCGTTCTGAGCCCTCCCCTGTACTCCCTGTTCACCCACGACTGCGTGGCCATGCACGCCTCCAACTCAATCATCAAGTTTGCGGATGACACAACAGTGGTAGGCTTGATTACCAACAACGACGAGACGGCCTACAGGGAGGAGGTGAGGGCCCTCGGAGTGTGGTGTCAGGAAAATAACCTCACACTCAACGTCAACAAAACTAAGGAGATGATTGTGGACTTCAGGAAACAGCAGAGGGAACACCCCTATCCACATCGATGGATCAGTAGTGGAGAGGGTAGCAAGTTTTAAGTTCCTCGGCATACACATCACAGACAAACTGAATTGGTCCACTCACACTGACAGCGTCGTGAAGAAGGCACAGCAGCGCCTCTTCAACCTCAGGAGGCTGAAGAAATTCGGCTTGTCACCAAAAGCACTCACAAACTTTTACAGATGCACAATCGAGAGCATCCTGGCGGGCTGTATCACCGCCTGGTACGGCAACTGCTCCGCCCTCAACCGTAAGGCTCTCCAGAGGGTAGTGAGGTCTGCACAACGCATCACCGGGGCAAACTACCTGCCCTCCAGGACACCTACACCACCCGATGTTACAGGAAGGCCATAAAGATCATCAAGGACATCAACCACCCGAACCACTGCCTGTTCACCCCGCTATCATCCAGAAGGCGAGGTCAGTACAGGTGCATCAAAGCTGGGACCGAGAGACTGAAAAACAGCTTCTATCTCAAGGCCATCAGACTGTTAAACAGCCACCACTAACATTGAGTGGCTGCTGCCAACACACTGTCATTGACACTGACCCAACTCCAGCCACTTTAATAATGGGAATTGATGGGAAATGATGTAAATATATCACTAGCCACTTTAAACAATGCTACCTTATATAATGTTACTTACCCTACATTATTCATCTCATATGCATATGTATATACTGTACTCTAGATCATCGACTGCATCCTTATGTCACTAGCCACTTTAACTATGCCACTTTGTTTACTTTGTCTACATACTCATCTCATATGTATATACTGTACTCGATACCATCTACTGTATGCTGCTCTGTACCATCACTCATTCATATATCCTTATGTACATATTCCTTATCCCCTTACACTGTGTATAAGACAGTAGTTTTGGAATTGTTAGTTAGATTACTTGTTGGTTATCACTGCATTGTCGGAACTAGAAGCACAAGCATTTCGCTACACTCGCATTAACATCTGCTAACCATGTGTATGTGACAAATAAAATTTGATTTGATTTGAATCCACAGGAAAGAGCGGTCACGACAACGCAGACGGAAATTCCAAATAGTTTCCACAGAAACATGTCAAACGTATTTTTTAATAATCAATCCTCAGGTTGTTTTTAAAATATATAATCGATAATATATCAACCGCAAATGTCTTTCACAGTAGGAGAGGGAAAAGCAATACCGATCCAAACTCTGTTGCACGAGCAAAACTCATGTGACCACTTGACGCGATGTTATCGTTCTGGCTAATTTTTCAAAATAAAAGCCTGAAACTATGTCTGAAGACTGTTGACACCTTGAGGAAGCGATAGGAAAAGGAATCTGGTTCATATCCCTTTAAATCCAGCAAAGGGAGGCTATGGAACATGGAGTTTTCAAAATAGAAGCCACTTCCTCTTTTGATTTTCCTCAGGGTTTCGCCTGCAATATCAGTTCAGTTATACCCACAGACAATATTTTGACAGTTTTGGAAACTTTAGAGTGTTTTCTATCCAATACTACTAATAATATGCATATATTAGCAACATGAGACTGAGGAGCTGGCCGTTAAAAATGGGCACCTTTTCATCCAAGCTACTCAAATTAGTATGATATGTTATGTTTGGTATTGTTACATAAGACATATGGTTACACCTAAGGCAAAAACTAAAGTAGAGTGGTTGATCATAGCCTGCCAGAGACCTGAGGGGGGCCAAAACTGTGGACATTTTTTAAAGACATCTTAAAACCGTTTTAGCTTTTCCCTAGGGTGCTCTTAGGCTTTTAGTCATTCAGTTCTTTTAGCTCATCTTTTATATTTTGCTTATTCTTTTATTACATTTCAGCTCTTACCATGGATTAGCTACTACATTCCTCACTCGTTCTATGCTATTACTGTTTGAACTCCCATGGCTGTTATCTATATGTATTTTTATCCTCCTATACTCTTCTTGTGGTATTTTTATTGTTTTTATTCATTTTGCTGTAAAGCGCATTGCGTTCCCTCCGGGTCTAAAAATGTGCTTATTCTGCCCTTGAGTTGCGTTCCCATGCAAAACTAGACAGAAAGCTAACAACTAAGTCTTCAATAAAACTCCCAAGGCGTGACTTTTCTTGAATGAATATATTGAAAACGTTTATGTTGTGAAACTGCAAAATACAGAAAAGAATATACTTTAGTGTTCAATTCACACCGACATACTGTAGCTGTACATTAAACATTTGAAGTTGCATAAATACAAAGCACGCGCTAAGGTACCATGCATCTGGCATGATGCCAAACCATATAGCTAATTGTTAACCATATGGTAATTGGCTCCTTTCATTACTCTAATAATGTATAACCATCTATGTAGAATAACAAAGCATATTACACTAGAAACAGTAACAAAACTACAGTATTGTATATCTTACAATTCGTTTGCATGACGCATGAGCAAAGTAATATAGCTAACGACATACATTAAAGGCATTGCAATTTGTGAGTAAATGCAACCAACATTGATATGTAAGCAACTCTATCAATAACAATATTATCATCATTAGCTAAATGCTTGAATCGAACTTACAAACAAATATTTTTCCAAGGCTGAAGCGTGACAAGAAATAACTACATTGAAAGACCTGCAACGTAGCGTTGTTTGTAGCTGCTCTATGCGTGCAAAACAAATTCTGTACTTCCTGTTTGCGCCGTCTTTCTAAGTACCAGAAAGCGCCACTAGGGGGCAAATAACACCATTGAACACAATGAAAATCCAATTTAACCATTGTAATAAAATAATCTGTTACCTTCTAACAGGATGGCAGCACAGTGCTATTTAAATAAAGTTTGATTTGATAACAATAAATCATTTCTGAACACTACATTAATGTGGAAGCTATCATGATCAAGGATTATCATAAATTAATCACGAAGAATGATGATCATACCCCCAACATCATGAATAAAATGCTAACTAAATGCATTTTTTTTTCATTGCGATCCTCTTTACAGAAACATAGTGTTCCTCTCCACGGAAATAAAAGGTTATTTTATTTGGCTCTTCATAAGTCGCTACAAGATTCAATGTTCAATCAAGTTAAGTCAAAACAGGGTAATCAAAATGAATAAATCCTTACTTAAAAAATTAACAATTAAATAAATAAGTCATCCAATCAAAGAAAAATAGGTAGATCAAAACATGGCGAAGTGGTTGACAGTGAAATCTTAAAATAAAAATGTACAGGGCAATATCAATCCATGTAATATGGTTAGCCACATATAGAAGAATAAACATCAGTGGAATGCTAGGTAGAATAAATCAGAATGGAACTTCAATATTAATAGAATGCATACCTGAAGAATAGAATGACAAGAAAATTTGTGGAGGGGGTTGTTAGCAATTGGATATGTAGATGGGTGAGCCGGTCAAGGATCGATTCAGACTAAGTGGTAAATTTTATGACAAGTAAACAGTTTATTCAGAGTGAAAATATCTGGTACACGTAAATACGGCTCTTCCGTTAGTTCGTGTTGGAACAGCAGGCAGAGAGCGTAAACAGTCAGCACAGCTCTTATATACGTCACAGAAAGTAGGTTGACCCTAGGAAGATCGGATCTCCGGATTGGTTCAGCTGGTTGTAGTCTGTAGTCTTCCGCCATTGGCTCAGTTGTCTGTCCATCATCGTAGGATCTTCTTCGGGCACACAGTGTTCGGTTAAAATTAAAAGGAGATTGTGTGTAATGTGGGAGCTATCCTGTAGGGGACCAACAGGCTTTACTGTGAGTTGTAGCCATGTAATTAGCAGTAAGTTAGTCACCTGCATACGAAATAGCAATTCCTTTTTTTCTTCACGTCTCACCAGAGACGTGACACAAACTAACTGGATCCAGACACAAAGAGAAACTTCTCCCATAAGGACTATGAAATAAGGCACGGTATTAAACAGAAATAGATATTTATGTATTACCATCATGTTCTCCATTCAATCCCACTATGTACTAAGTTGGCTACCAGCCACCTAGGAACTTACAACCCTCATTTAACAGAGCGGAGAACAGCTCAAAATAAAAGTAAAATGATTGTCCACATTAGCCCACTTTTTCCAGCAGGAAAAAGTTTCTGATACTTTTCTCTTCACATCTCCTAAGAGATGTGATATAGTCCAGATACATTACTCCAAGCAAAAACGAAGACATAATCCAAAAAGGAAAAATATCCTAAACTAGGTATGTCTATCCGGAAATGGCCCACAAAGAAAAATAATTTCCCCTCTTCCCATCCCAGAAAATACAATGGAGAAGCTAATCAATAAAAGCAACTGATCCCCCTTTTACTCCTGCTAGGGTGTCACTCAATTATCCTTTATTTCAGCAGTCATAGCATTTCATGAAAATAATAAACAGTTTATTACTAATTACAAGTTATATAAGGGTGTCACTTATCAAAAACAGGATAAAACTTTATTGTTATTGACATGTAAGATGTAGATAAAACTTTGGTCATGGAAAACAGAGTAAAGAATTATTAGAAACCATCTGGTCCTCTCAGCTACTTCTATCCTGTACCAGGTGGTACCAGTCCCATCCTCCCCTGAAAGCATGCGTCCGTATCAGCATCGCCAACTGGAGCATCAAGCAAAGGCATCATGCCTGAAGCCCTCACCACATCTGTAACAGACTTGTCAAAACACAGTATGATGCAAGCAGCACATCACATCAATAACAAATAATACAAGAATTAGGGTCAGAAATCCAGTAACCATCCTACCAGTGCACTTACCAAACCAGGCCAAGAGAACAGACTCCTCCACCCCCCGTGGACCTCATCTTAGCAGATAGTGCATCAACCCCGCCTTAGATTGTGAAGTTTAAAACTATCATCTGGACTGGTATTAGGAATATACGTGCAACATTGTTTACCGAACATCTTGCAGACGTCCCCCTGACTGGCAAGAAGCATATCCAAGGCAAGTCTATTCTGTCTGGAAACCCCAAATGTGGCCTCAAGCTGTTCAGACATACTAGTGAGTGCATCACGGGAGTAATTCACAAAACGCTGTTGGTCATAGTAGATATAATTAATCCATGCAGTCTGTCCAGCATCCACCATGGCTGGACCCATAGTAGGTAGTAAGTGCCAGAGTCCATCATTCCTACCCAAGGCCTGAAACTCATGAGGAATCCCCACTGGCACTCCCAACAGGTTAATGTCAACTACATCCTCTGTCCATGGAGCACTACTACATTTGTCTCCCATGGGATGGAATGTTTTCAGGTCCCCTGGTTACAGAACTCAGCAGCTGTTCAGCAACAACATCAACAATGGTCAGTGGAATTATCAAACTGGTCAGACCACAACCTTGCCATTCTCCTCTAAGAATGGGTCTCAGCCCTCTTTTGGCTTCACTCATCCACCATACATCAGCCAGACCACTAGTTTGGTTTAGGCCTGTAACTGGCCAAGTGGAATTAATGGTTTATGTTACTCCTGCAATCAGCTTCAGGCAATCTCCCATAATCAATGCCATTACCTGTACCCGTGATGCACTCGTAATTGCCCCCATATGCCTCAACACCCCAAGAGGCCCGATGAGGAGGTACTGCAGGAAACACAAGGCTCAAAGAGGAACAGAGGGTTGAATTGGGCTTAACCTGGTAAAAACTTCTCAGAATACACAACCACCCCTCTCCTTCTCCTACAGCAAATGGGTGTAGCCAGAACAGGTCTAGCATAACTTCAAATAATACAGTCCTTTCCTCTCAGGGTTTTAGCTGTGTACCTCATATAAGACAGCCACAAATTGTCCCTACTATCAAAACCAGTCTCAGTTTCTAATTGATCAATAGCCGAATAGTCTCTAACATTAATTACCTGAATGGTATTTTTAACACAGTGGTGGTAGAGGAGTGTGTCCGCTTACCTCTGGTCTTGGAGGGTGTGAGTGCCTGCATCAGAGAGCTTAATAGTTTTGATGGTTAGTAGGATTTCATCACCTTTACAAAGTTCAACATTGCTCCCAGGTTTCCCCATATCATGGAAAACCTATCCACCCTTGTGGGATCCTCCATGCTATAAGGATACCCTCTTCTCCAATCCTAGAACTGTCCGAAGTCGGTTATCATGTAATCTCTACTCTAACTTCTTGTCTACCCAGATCTAGGGATTCTTATGCTTATTTTGGAACAAAATACACATCACTTAGCCAGAGCCAGACACATAACAAAAAGGGGTTCCTCACTTCTATGAACAAAAACAGGTGATAGGACAGGTAGGGTTACTTCATTCAGTTGGCTTTAACCCCGGAATTCTGTTAATTCCAGTTCTTCTCCCGAACTCTGTTTAGACAGTGAAAAAATGTCTTACCCTTCCTAAGCTCCTAACTGTTTCACTTTTATCCAAAATCATGTCTATGAGTGTCAATGAATCTGGGTAGCTCTTTCAGTCAATGGTCCCCAAGCCTCTGGGACTGATTGAGTGACTTCACCTGTAGTTCACCTGTAATGCATAAAATCCTGACATACAGGCTTGGTTAACAAACAATTTCTCATTGTTTTATCTGATTATATCTTTAACTTCTATTCCCAATTGTTAGCTTACATTTTTTTAGTTTCCTATCCAATAAGCCCCATCCTATCCTAGACCACAATTTACCTATCCCCCTTTGATACCTGATGCCCAGGTATCAACCTTACCTACTCTAAATAATGACTTAGGTAAGATTGTATATTATCCTTAGCTAATCTTATAAAAACATTTGTGGACATTCTCCTTGGGCTCTTACACTCAACTGGGAACCAATCCAGTACCAATTCCCTGTCAAGTTTGTTATCTACTTAAGAACTATCTGCTAACCCACTTATATATTTTCTTAAATATATATTTACCAATTTAAACCTTTTCTCTCATATTTCTCAAATACCACTAAGCTCCTAACTGTTTCACTTTATCCAAAATCATGTCTGTTCATCTATCATTTAACTATAACCACACCTCCACAAGACCTATTCGATAGTACACAACGTATCAATAGGACCATGCAGATTCGGTTCATCTATCACCACATTCATTCGTATGAAATTCTCATTGAATTTATTCATAATCGTGTGTAGTTAAAACACATCTGCTTTCCCTCACCTCTATACACAACCCAATATATATATATAATTAGGACAGTTTTCTATGCAGATTTCAGAACAAACAGGGTGAAGGAATTTAACATATTGGTCAATCACAATTCACTCATTCCTATTAAAATAACTCAGTATAGGCCAATTAATAAAATTCTATAAAAACTGTCAGAACACAGAAGTCATAGGTACATATTAACAGTTACAAATAGACAAAACATACAAATACTGGTTATATCTCTGACCTCTTATTAAACGACCCCTATCAGACCGGACAAAGCGGATTTACTGGATAGAATTCAACTTCTAGAATCATTCTATCCCCTACTGATCCCTATCGCATTAACAATATCAGAATTAATACACGTTATCTCTCTGACCCCTGAAAGCCGACCCCTATCGGCGAATCTCTCTATTCCCGATCCCTATCGCACTAACCCCTATCAGCATTGATGCGCATGTCCAACCCCTATCGGAACTGAATGTATATATGTCCGATCCCTATTGAACTTTTAGGCCTTTAATTGATCTCTCATCATTGAAAGCTATCAGACTGTGACTGATATCTCATCAGTGATTCAGATCACACCAATCGCTGGCTTGTTACTACATATCTTCACTACACTGTTCTTTTCGACTCGTCAGCAAATTATAAATTTACACAATCGGAAATACTGATCAAAATTTAGGCAGACTATACGACAATATGCAAAGTTTGATTTAACAGGTTTTGCTTACCTTATTTATGGTGCACCTTTAGATCAGTTTCGAGTTGAGTAGAATTGTTGTCCACCCCGAGAATCAAATCATCGAATCTCCCTCTCCACGCGCTCACCCCTTTCTCACATCCAATCTGCCCGCTTCGACTGGACCGTTAGTTAACCATCCTCTGCGTACCATTTCTGTTAGCAATTGGATATGTAGATGGGTGAGCCGGTCAAGGATCGATTCAGACTAAGTGGTAAATTTTATGACAAGTAAACAGTTTATTCAGAGTGAAAATATCTGGTACACGTAAATACGGCTCTTCCGTTAGTTCGTGTTGGAACAGCAGGCAGAGAGCGTAAACAGTCAGCACAGCTCTTATATACGTCACAGAAAGTAGGTTGACCCTAGGAAGATCGGATCTCCGGATTGGTTCAGCTGGTTGTAGTCTGTAGTCTTCCGCCATTGGCTCAGTTGTCTGTCCATCATCGTAGGATCTTCTTCGGGCACACAGTGTTCGGTTAAAATTAAAAGGAGATTGTGTGTAATGTGGGAGCTATCCTGTAGGGGACCCCACAGGCTTTACTGTGAGTTGTAGCCATGTAATTAGCAGTAAGTTAGTCACCTGCATACGAAATAGCAATTCCTTACAGGGTGAGAGCTCATTTCGCCCTGATGATGTCTTTGTCTGTTGGAAGTGGCGGGTTGAGGCTACGCTGTTCCATACTGTTGTGCTATGATCAGTGGTCAATTAAACGTCTATTCCACGTTTGTTCAACGTAATTTGATTGAACCCGTGTGTAGTGAGGAGATGGTGACTGTGTCTCTGTCTGTGACGACACGGATAATATAAAGCTGGCTGCCTTCTCCGGGTTTCGTCAGGACAGAGCAGCTACGTCTGGTAAGACGAGGGGCGGGGGTGTGTCTATTTGTCAATAACTGCTGGTGCGCGATGCCTAATATTAAAGAAGTATTGAGCTATTGCTCGCCTGAGGTAGAATGCCTCATGATAAGCTGTAGACCAGACTATCTACCAAGAGAGTTCTCATCTATATTATTTGTAGCCATCTATTTACCACCACAAACCAATGCTGGCACTAAGACCGCACTCAACGAGCTATATAAGGCCATAAGCAGACAAGAAAATGCTCATCCAGAAGCAGCGCTCCTAGTGGACGGGACTAAAATGGCGCCGGAAGAAATGGCAGCAGTTTTACGGGCGCCCAACCAATTGTGCTATTATGTGGGGTTTTTTTGCGTTATTTGTAACTTATTTTATACATAATGTTTCTGCAACCATATCTCCTGCAAAATAGAGCTTTTGGATATCAGGACAGCGATCACTCACCTCGGATTTAACAAAGATTTTTTCTTCAACAAGCAAGACGCACAGGACATTCTCCAAACACCCGACAGGGTCAACATCCCCGTTATTTGCAAGAGGAAGCAACGCAGGTACGGAGGACAAAGAGTTGGATGCCTAGTCAGGACCCGGAAAAGGCGGCCTTTACTGTCAATACTACTCGCCAACGTGCAATCATTGGACAATAAACTAGACGAGGTAAGATCACGAATATCCTACCAACGGGACATCAAAAACTGTAATATCCTATGTTTCGTGGCTGAATGACGACATGGAAATTCAGCTAGCGGGATATACGCTGTACCGGCAAGATAGAACAGCACACTCCGGGAAGACGAGGGGGGGCGGTCTGTGCATATTTGTAAACAACAGCTGGTGCACGAAATCTAAGGAAGTCTCTATATTTTGCTTGCCTGAAGTAGAGTATATTGTGATAAATTGCAGGCCACACTACTTGCCTAGAGAGTTTTCAGCTATACTTTTCGTGGCTGTTTATTTACCACCACAGACAGATGCTGGCACTAAGTCCGTACTCAGTCAGCTGTATAAGGAAATAAGCAAACAGGAAACCACTCACCCAGGGGCGGCGCTCCTAGTGGCCGGAGACTTTAATGCAGGGAAACTTAAATCAGTTCTACCAAATTTCCATCAACATGTTTAATGTGCAACCAGAGGGAAAACAATTCTAGATCACCTGTACTCCACACACAGAGACGCGTACAAAGCTCTCCCTCGCCCTCCATTTGGTAAATCCGACCACAACTCTATCCTCCTGATTCCTGCTTACAAGCAAAAATTAAAGCACGAAGCACCAGTGACTCGGTCTATAAAAAAGTGATCAGATGAAGCAGATGCTAAACTACCGGACTGTTTTGCTATTACAGACTGGAATGTTCCGGGATTCTTCCGATGGCAATGAGGAGTACACCACATCAGTCACTGGCTTTATCAATAAGTGCATTGAGGACGTCGTCCCCACAGTGACTGTACGTACATACCCCAACCAGAAGCCATGGATTACAGGCAACATTTGCCCTGAGCTAAAGGGTAGAGCTGCTGCTTTCAAGGTGTGGGACTCTAACCCGGAAGATTCTAAGAAATCCTGCTATGCCCTGCTGTGAACCATCAAACAGGCAAAGGATCAATACAGGGCTAAGATTGAATCATACTACACCGGCTCCGACACTCGTCTTATGTGGCAGGGCTTGCAAACTATTACAGACTACAAAGGGAAGCACAGCCGCGAGTTACCCAGTGACACGAGCCTACCAGACGAGCTAAATCACTTCTATGCTCGCTTCGAGGCAAGCAACACTGAGGCATGCATGAGAGTATCAGCTGTTCCGGACGACTGTGTGATCACGCTCTCCGTAGCCTACGTGGGTAAGACCTTTAAACAGCTCAACATACACAAGGCTGCGGGGCCAGAGGGATTACCAGGACGTGTGCTCCGGGCATGTGCTGACCAACTGGCAGGTGTCTTCACTGACATTTTCAACATGTCCCTGTTTGTCTGTAATGCCAACATGTTTCAAGCAGACCACCATAGTCCCTGTGCCCAAGAACACAAAGGCAACCTGCCTAAATGACTACAGACCCGTAGCACTCAATCAATCATCGACACGAACTCCAACGTGTAGCACCAGTCATGGCGATTTATTCTGATAGGAACAGCACAAAATTGCACGTCATGCCATGCACGGCTCACCATCCATCTCTGCACTCACGCACTGTACAAAATATATGAACCCCCCCACCAGACACAGTAAGTTGCTAGCTAGTACTGGCAGGAATTCTTTACAACAAAATGCACAACAAATATTCTCCAAAAAACGCTGCACCTTATGTGTGATGTTCGAATAACATTTACAAACAAATTTATATAAATTGTACATTTAAATCATCACTTGGGAGTACAAAAATAACTTTTGACGTATAGTGCTTTGCAACCAACAACTTACCGCTGGTTTGGTGCTTGTTCACTGGGACGATTCTAACTGAAACATCCCCCCTCATAAGCAAGCTACGCAAACCAGCCAATAAGATGCCATTTTGAGTAGGTGAAGGCAAGACAAAACTAAAACCAAAAACCCATTGGCTTAACAATAAAGTGGCAAGGGGAATCACCAATATAACCCTGTTACATAGAGATGGCAGGAGAGGTGGAACAGAGACACAAAGGACAGGCATCTATCACAAGTACAGAGGAAAGAGTAGGAGGGGAGGACGGCAGGAATAGAGGAGACCATCTTTACAAGGCTACGTTTGGGACACAACCGGCTGAATAAAACATACACAAATTATAGGAAAGCATCTAACAGGAAGGTGTGATTACTACCCAGGGAACAGTGACCGGAACATGTACTGAACAGTGGTGTAGGGTAAACGCAAGTAATCGCAGTTTACCCACATTTTTTATTTAGCACATCAGTTTATCCACCTTTTGTGGAAAAATGCATTGAAAGTAAAGGGAGCGTAACGTTTTTAAACTGGGAACGGCAGTATGAGAGCCGAGAGAGGGAGTGAGATCCATTATGAGGGATAAGGGGATACTGAGTATATACTGATAGCATACTGAGTCATCATTCGAATCAAAAATGTTATATCTTTTTTTATTAAAACGGGGTAGGCAGGTCGAATTTCCTCCCTGTCTCTGGCGCACACTCCAGTACAGTAGGTGGCGTTAATGCAGCATAACGTTGGATGCCAACCCCCTGTAAACCCCACTGAAGAAGAAGCTAGCTATAAATCTCCTCCGTTTATGACATCTACTTTGTTTTGAGATTACTTTCAAAAAATATATATCCAAACTATGTCTTCCTCTGATGTTGCTCGGCAGCTGGTACGTCATAAAGTAGTTTTTGTGTGTATTCCCCAGTATTTAGAGTTAGCTATCTGAATAGAAACTTTAAAGAACATAACGAACAAGTTTAGGACGTCTGAGTCGAGTCAGACATGCCAGGGAGTGTCCCTTGCTAATTCTATCTAGCTTGCTTGTAAAAGTAACCAGCAGTGTTTTGAGAAGTTGTTAAATTGGCTAGCTAGCTAGTCGTGTTAACAAACGTTAGTAACGTTGTAGCCTCCTCCGCTATTTTCATAGCCGGCACTGGCTGTTTAACTTCGTTAAGCTGTCGTTAGATACTGTAACGTTAAGTAGCTAACTTTAGATATCGCTGTTTTGCGAACTGTGTCTTGAGATCAAAATAATGCCATGATTTAACGTCAGCTGCTTTCAAATGATTATATTTTGTTACGTTTCAAATGGCATTTCTTGTTCACTACACTAGAGCAATAAACAAGAGGTCCAGAGGCTTACATTTGGTGTTTGAACAGACATTACTCTGGGGGAGAGTCTGTTGATGTGTTATGTTGTGTTCCTGACATGATAAGGGAGCACATCCCCTCTCTCTGTCTGGCCATGTTGGGTTTGACAGCCTTCCAGACCAGCTGGTCAACAAGTCCACCTGTCAAGGCTTCTGTTTCAACATCCTCTGTATAGGTAAGACAACAACCGTCTCTCTCCAACCAGGCCTATCCCCTTGCTGCCTCTCACACTCCGTCTCTCTCTGTGTGTGTGTCCCACCAGGTGAGACTGGTATTGGTAAGTCGACCCTAATGGACACGCTGTTCAACACTAACTTTGAGAACTGTGAGTCGTCCCACTTCGAGCCACAGGTGAAGCTGCGAGCCCAGACATACGACCTGCAGGAGAGTAATGTCAAACTCAGACTCACAGTAGTCAACACTGTTGGCTTTGGAGACCAGATGAACAAACAGGACAGGTAGGGAGAGGGGTGTGTGTCACATCACTGTCAGCTTTTAAGACTAGCTGAACAAACTGGGCAAGCGTGTGTATACTAACCTTATGTTTCTCCTTACTAGCTACCAGCCGGTGGTGGACTATATAGACCGTCAGTATGAGACGTATCTCCAGGAGGAGCTGAAGATCAAGAGAAGCCTCCATAACTACCACGACTCCCGGCTCCATGCCTGTCTCTACTTCATATCGCCCTCCGGACACTCCCTCAAGTCCCTGGACCTACTCACTATGAAGAAACTAGACAGCAAGGTGTCTGTCAAAGGCTTCTGGTCACTGGCCCAGTATAGTCACTGACCCTGCTCATATCACTGTACTGAGCTCACAGCTCTCAGATCCTTGTGGCAGTCAAACACTGAACCAACTGTAGGAAGGAGATATTAAGCTCCAGATGTCAGGGTATTTTTTAGCTTCTCGAATCTGAGTGTTAATGTGTGTACTTGTGTATTCACATGACGTATGTGAATGCACATGACTGAAGCCAGGATTCAGTCTGTTCATGTTTGTACGTTTACTTTTCTATGATTTTTTTATATTTATGTAATTTAGCTGACCCTCTTATCCAGAGCGAATAACAATAGTGAGTACATACATTTTTGTACTTGTCCTCAAGCGCCATGCTCTCCCATCTGAGCCACATGGGACCACAATGCATCTTTTAAAGGCAATGTTACTGAGTTTGTGGAGATCACATTCAAGGTAATTGCTGCAGGGGACTGCTCAATTGGAAGTCAAGCACGCTATAGCGCGGTTTCAGAATTTATCCCTGCCTGACTGTCTTAGTTTAGTTTTACCCTAGATGTGTCCACTCTGGAGTGGTCTATAGTTCCTCTGTGCGTGCTGTCAGTAGCTGGCATGAGCTCAGCTGTGTGTGCCCACCCCAGTGATTACCATCTGAATGGGGTTGTTTTCTGTGGAATGCTGTCTAGCTTTCTTTGTCCTGTATGGATAGAGAGATGTAGTGACTCTGAAAAGATGGGAGAGCGAGAACAGTAAAAGTAGAGGACTGATGCAGAGCGAGACAGAGAACAGTGTGTTTGTACCAGGCGCAGAGAGTATATACTTAGCTGTGGTGTGTGTGTGGGTTGTTGGCAAGAAGCTAGTGTAGACTGGGTGGCCTTTGGGTGGGATTCTGTCAACACTACGAATCTGAGTCTGCAGCTTGCAAAGTACTATGAGTTGCATGGGCCTTGTAGACAAGCTAGCATGCTAATGTCATGTAGAATGTGAGCTTTCAAAATGGTTTCTTTCAGTACTAAAATAAATATTGTGTAATTCTCACCATCCTTATTTGCACAGAAATAGCACATTTTGTCTGTATGTGCGTGTTTGTTCCAGGTGAACATCATCCCAGTGATAGCCAAGGCGGACACCATCTCTAAGAGTGAGCTGCACAAGTTTAAGCTCAAGATCATGAGTGAGCTGGTCAGTAACGGAGTTCAGATCTACCAGTTCCCTCTGGACGATGAGACTGTAGCCAAGGTTAACACTACCATGAATGTAAGTACACGCACACGCATCTGCTGCTGCACATGTTTATGTAGTTATTGTTGACAGAGTGTCTCAAAGATGGTATTCACATAAGTAACTTAGTGTCTGTAATGTGCAGTCTACATCTCAGGGCTATGTCACCAAGCCAGCTAGAGATATGCAGGATCGTCTAACACTAGCTAGCTTCAGTTGACTTCACATTCTAACAAAGGCTTCATCCATGTCACAAAGGGTGGGTATTGATCAAACGCCTGCCGCTAATTCAAACCAGGCTTCAAACTGCACATGCATGTCACACGTGGATAGCTCAGCGAGTCAAAAATGGATTTGAATTAAAACAATGCTCGCATACCCTATCCTGATTTGGGACAGTTCCTCAACTGGAAGTGTGTGTCTGTGTGTGCAGGGCCACCTGCCGTTTGCTGTAGTGGGTAGTACAGAGGAGATGATGGTGGGGAACAAAATGGTGAAGGCTCGCCAGTACCCCTGGGGCGTAGTGCAAGGTAAGAGCGAGAGTGAGTGTGTGTGTTTGGGTCCCTCTGTTGGGCAGGAGAAAATTGGACAAATCCACTGTTGTGCTGATTGTGTTTCAGTGGAGAACGAGAGTCACTGTGACTTTGTGAAACTGCGTGAAATGCTGATCTGTGTGAACATGGAGGACCTGAGAGAGCAGACTCACACACGTCACTATGAACTGTACCGCCGCTGCAAGCTAGAGGAGATAGGCTTCAGAGACACAGACCCTGAGAGCAAACCTGTCAGGTACGATACACACACATGGACTCTGGCACTAGTGAAATTGAAGTGTGTATGACCTTTGAAATGTGTGCACAGCCTTCAGCAGACATATGAAGCAAAGCGTACAGAGTTTCTGGGGGAACTTCAGCGGCGAGAGGAGGAGATGAGACAGCTGTTTGTCCAGAGAGTCAAAGAGAAGGAGGCTGAACTCAAAGATGCTGAGAGAGGGGTACACGTCACATGCACACACATATACAGTAACTCACCACATTCACAAATACACATAAATTACGATACTTAGCAGAACATGTGTTTTATGTGAAGGTATCCATTGTAAGTCTCTAACCATTTTGCTGCTGTGTGAGTAGCTGCAGGGAAGGTTTGAGCAGCTGAAGCGGTTGCATGCGGAGGAGAGGGGTGCGTTGGAGGAGAAGAGACGAGTTCTAGAGGAGGAACAAAGTTCCTTCAGTAAGAGACGAGCTGCAGCCCAGCTACTGCAGGCGCAAAACCTTAATGCTAACGGGAAGAAGGACAAGGACCGCAAGAAGTGAGTTACAGTACCTCTGACCTCTAGGGCCATACTCTAAATGTTATCTCTGTTTAATGTCTCCATTTGAGCAGCTTAGATTTTTTTCTATAGATGTTTGATATCAGTCTGTGCTCTGACTGAGGGCAGTTCCTAACACATGATTGTCCAGCTCTCTTCTCTTATTCTCCCCCACTTTCCTTGTTCCCCATCTCTCTCCGTCTCAGCTCTGGGTTCATGTGAAGATCAGCGTGATTTGGATCAAAACCACCACTGTCATCTAGTCCTCTATTCTGCCCTCGTTGGCTAGATTCTGGCGCTAAATAGAAAGTCATTTCACAGAGCCTGCTTACTTCAAATGTCTTACTTTATAAAGAAAGGAACAACAATAAGCATTTTAAAACTGACTGTACTGTCAACAGCCCAGAAGACATCAGTCTTCAGATGTAAGTTATGAGGCTCACGTGTTATTCCTGTTCCGTTTGCTTCAGTGTTTCTCCTATGATTTCTTTCAGCAGCGGTGGCAAAGTTATTTGGGGGTGTGGCCAATGGTGTGGTTTTAGAGGCCCTCTTGGCATCAGATAATGTTGCTCTTTTAAAGTTAATTTCCTACAATTCTACACATTTTGCTATGGCTTATGCCATTTTATGCTATCTGAGTGACTCAAACATTGTAACAAAATCAATGGGTGACATGTAATTTTACATTCTCCCTGACTGTCAAGTTTATTTTGAGTGTTAGTTCTCAAAGATCTTACTGGGAGAAAAAAAAATATTGCTTATAGCTGTTGCTATTCTGGTTTTGTTGGTTTAAGTTTATATTAAAAATGTTTTACCATCCAGAACTATTTTTAAAAACAATATAAAATAATATTGTGCCACTGCTAAATGCACACGTAGGGGAAACACTGCTTTGATGTTCAGTGACAAATTATTATGTTATTTTATACTTCATTTTAGTGGCATTTTGCTTTATATATCCCTGTATTTTATATCTCCCTCTATTAACCCCTGCAACTACAGGTCACCAGTAGCCTTGCAGTTTTGCCAATGAATTCCCTTTTTACTTGCTTTACACTTTACTGACTGTTTCACTACCATTTATTAGTAAATAATTATTAATTGGGTTGTAATTTATTTAGGAATTGGATGGGATTTATGTAAATTTACACTCGTTAGGTATATTCATTTTCCTTCTTAGGGAGAGTTTAACCAATGATTATATTCCAGTGAAACATAATGCTATGCCAAACTGAAACACTTGAGTGCTTAGTCTTTGTGTGCCTTACATGTGATATTTATATGGACTCACTATAGACCAGCACCGATCAGGGTACTGTTTACACAAGCGATGTCATGTTTACATGTTTTAACTACCCCAGGCAGACTCCTCTTCATTCCACTGTCCCTTCACTCATTTGGCATGCATTTGATAAACCGTGTTATTGGGGAAAGATTTTAATGTCTAACAATTGTATTTTTCATAAGTTCTTTTAAACCAGTGTCCTATGCATTGTGTGCAATTTGTTCTCAGTTTTAAATAAATAAATTGTCTATAATGAAACTGACCTGCAGTATTATACATTTTTTCCAACAGTATTTCTCATTATTTATATAAAAGCAGTTAAAACTCTGCCTCTTTTTCTTTTGTTGATGTCGAGGCTACTTAAAAGGTGTTTTCTGCTCTAGTACTGACTGAGGTGATACAGTATCTGCAGTGTTTTTTGTTTTCTTGACATTTTATTTACTCTCTCCTGACACCCTGATCTAGAGGTCTTCTCACTTCCCAAAATTGAGATCCGAACCGAATTGACCCTGACACAATCTGGTCATAAAAATAAATCCGATTCGGACCTGAGGTGGGTATGACTTATTGGCTATGACGTTACAAACTAACTTGGCCCACCTGTATTTAGGGAGTTTCTCCCATTCTTCTCTGCAGATCCTCTCAAGCTCTGTCAGGTTGGATGGGGAATGTCGCTGCACAGCTATTGTCAGGTCCCTCCAGACATGTTCAATCGGGTTCAAGTCCGGGCTCTGGGTGGGCCACTCAAGGACATTCAGCGACTTGCCCTGAAGCCTCTCCTGTGTTGTCTTGGTTGTGTGCTTAGGGTGGATGTCCTGTTGGAAGGTGAACCTTCGCCTCAATATAAGGTATTGAGAGCTCTGGAGCAGGTTTTCATCAAGGATCTCTCTGTACTTTGCTCCGTTCATCTTTGCCTCGACCCTGACTAGTCTCCCAGTCCCTGCCGCTGAAAAACATTCCCACAGCATGATGCTGAAACCACCATGCTTCATTGTAGGGATGGTGTCAGGTTTCCTCCAGACATGATGCTTGGCATTCAGGCCAAAGAGTTCAATCTTGGTTTCATCAGAGCAGAGACTCTTGTTTCTCATGGTCAGTCATTTGGTGCCTTTTGGCAAACTCCCAAGTGGACTGTCATAGGCCCATTACTGAGGAGTGGCTTCTGTGTGGCCTGATTGGTGGAGTGCTACAGAGATTGTTGTCCTTCTGGAAGGTTCTCCCATCTTCAGAGGATCTCAAGAACTCTGTCAGAGTGACCATCAGGTTCTTTGTCACCTCCCTGACCAAGGCCCTTCTCCCCTGATTGCTCCAATCAAGTTGTAGAAACATCTGAAGGATGATAAATGGAAACAGGATGAACCTGAGCTACATTTCGAGTCTTATACCAAAGGGTCTGAATACTTATGTAAATAAGGAATTTCTGTTTTATTTTGAATAAATGTGCAAAAATGTCTAACCCCGTTTTCGCTTTGTTATTATGGGGTATTGTGTGTAGATTGCTGAGATTTAAAAAAAATACTTTTCAGTGTAAGGCTGTAACATAAAATGTGGAAAAGTATTTTTTTTTACTGCAACTGCCAACCACCTGAGGAATCAGGAGCCCGCTCTCAGTGACTAGACAGCCTGCTGCTGCCTCTGCTAAATGTTAGATGGCGAAGGAGAGGAGCTAGGGGGCCCACGTGGGTAACTGGGGGGCCCTATATTGATTGGGTAACTGATTAATATAAAGTATACTGAACAAAAATATAAACATAACATCTTAAAAGATTTGACTGAGTTACAGTTCATATAAGGAAATCATTCAATTGAAATAAGTTCATTGGGCCCTAATCTATGGATCAAATCAAATTGTATTTGTCACATGAACCGAAATCAACAGGTGTAGACCTTAGTGAAATGCTTTCTTACAAACCAACAATGCAGTTTTAAGAAAAATGTGTTAAGTTAAAAAAAAATATACAAATAACAAATAGTTAAAGAGCAGCAGTAGAATAACAGTAGTGAGGCTATATACAGGAGATACCGGTACAGAGTCAATGCATGGGGGGGGCACAGGTTAGTCTCGGTAATTGAGGTAATATGTCCAGTTGAAGTGGGAAGTTTTTATGCACCTTAGCCAAATACATTATTCTGTTTTTCACATTTCCTGACATTTAATCCTAGTAAAAATTCTCAGTTTTAGGTCATTTAGAATCACCACTTTATTTTAAGAAAGTGAAATATCAGAATAATAGTAGAGAGAATGATTTATTTCAGCTTTTATTTCTTTCATCACATTCCCAGTGGATCAGAAGTTTACATACACTCAGTTAGTATTTGGTAGCATTGCCTTTAAATTGTTTAACTTGGGTCAAATGCTTCAGGTAGCCTTCCACAAGCTTCCCACAATAAATTGGGTGAATTTTTGCACATTCCTCCTGACAGAGCTGGTGTAACTGAGTCAGGTTTGTAGAACTCCTTGCTCGCACAATATTTTTCAGTTCTGCCCACACATTTTCTATTTGAGGTCAGGGCTTTGTGATGGCCACTCCAAAACCTTGACTTTGTTGTCCTAAAGCCATTTTGCCAATACTTTGGAAGTTTGCTTGGGGTCATTGTCCATTTGGAAGATCCATTTGCGACCAAGCTTTAACTTCAGGAGATTTTCCTCTCTCATGATGCCATCTATTTTGTGATGTGCACCAGTCCCTCCTGCAGCAAAGCACCCCCATAACATGATGCTGCCACCCCCGTGCTTCACGGTTGGGATGGTATTCTTCGGCTTGCAAGCCTCCCCCTTTTTCCTACAAACATAACGATGCTCATTATGGCCAAACAGTTCTATTTTTGTTTCATCAGACCAGAGGACATTTCTCCAAAAAGTATGATCTTTGTCCCCATGTGCAGTTGCAAACCATAGTCTGGCTTTTTTATGGCGGTTTTGGAGCAGTGGCTTCTTCCTTGCTGAGCGGCCTTTCAGGTTATGTCGATATAGGTCTCGTTTTACTGTAGATATAGATAGTTTTGTACCTGTTTCCTCCAGCATCTTCACAAGAGCCTTGTCAAAACATGTCTCCTTCCTGAGTGGTGTGACGGCTGCGTGGTCACTTGGTGTTTATACTTACATACTATTGTTTGGACAGATGAACGTGGTACCTTCAGGCGTTTGAAAATTGCTCCCAAGGATGAAGCAGACTTGTGGAGGTCTCGATTTTTTTTCTGAAGTCTTGGCTGATTTCTTTTGATTTTCCCATGATGTCAAGCAAATAAGCACTGAGTTTGAAGGTAGGCCTTGAAATACATCCACAGGTACACCTCAAATTGTGTAGATTAGCCTATCAGAAGCTTCTAAAGCCATGACATAATTTTCTGGAATTTTCCAAGCTGTTTAAAGGCACAGTCAACTTAGTGTTTGTAAACTTCTGACCCACTGGAATTGTGATACAGTAAAATAAAAGTGAAATAATCTGTAAACAATTGTTGGAAAAATGACTTGTGTCATGCACAAAGTAGATGTCCTAACCGACTTGCCAAAACTATAGTTTGTTAACAAGAAATTTGTGGAGTGGTTGAACAACGAGTTTTAATGACTCCAACCTACGTGTTTGTAAACTTCCGACTTTAACTGTACATGTACACTACCGTTCAAAAGTTTGGGGTCACTTAGAAATTCCTTGTTTTTTACAGGTGGTCTGTGGTTTGAGGCTGGTTGTACGCAATGCCAAATTCTCTAAAATGACGTTTGAGGCGGCGTATGGTAGAGAAATTCACTTTACATTATCTGGCAACAACACTGGTGGACATCCCCCTTGTCAGCTTGTCAGTTGCACACTGCCTCAAGTTGAGACATCTGTGGCATTTTGACATGTTACAAAACTGCACATTTTAGAGTTGCATTATATTGTCCCCCAACACAAGGTGCACCTATTTAATGATCATGTGTCACGTTCATTTGTATAGACGGATCAAGGGGTAGCGTATGTTGAGTTCCACATAATATTTAATAGTGAAACTTTGCAAAACAAACAAACAAAACAATAAACCGTGACAACAGAGGTGCTACATACACTTACTAAAAACAATATCCCATAACACACAGGTGGAAAAATGCTACTTAAGTATGATCCCCAATTAGAGACAACGATAGCCAGCTGCCTCTAATTGGGAATCATACCAACACACCAACATAGAAAAAACAAACTAGAACCCCACAGATTTTCTTTCCTCATTTTGTCTGTCATGGTTGAAGTGTACCTATGATGAAAATTGCAGGCCTCTCTCATCTTTTTAAGTGGGAGAACTTGCACAATTGGTGGCTGACTAAATACTTTTTTGCCCCACTGTATTGATAGTCTTTTCATATTCATCAACTCCAATTTGGCTGGGGGATAGGAATATTCTGTCCCAGTACATTGTGGATTGATACTACAGTTTATTAAATTACATAGGCTACAGTAATGAGTGATAGCAACAGTAAACAAATAAAAATAAAATACCATCTCGTGTTTGAGCAATACTTTGGAGTTTTTACAGTCAACATTGTTGTTATTGGCATCAGCGAGTATAGGCCTTTATGCATCTCACTTCTACTCAAATAAAATATTCTGGGCTCCTGTAAATTGTATTGTGTGTGTGTGAGGCAAGTTCTAAATGAGCAATATATAGCCTAGGCCTACTGTTGATATGCATAATAGGAGTGAATAATGTAAATACTAGAGGAGTGCGTCTTTGCTAACCTGACAAGAGGTGGTCTTTGGAAATGGGGATAGATTCAAGCCGAATGAAGTACGCACTGCAGGTAGGCCTGTGTGAATTGAGGATAATGCAAAAGAAGGTCGACAAAAGACTCACGAGCATACCATTTAGAAACCTTTGGTGGATAAGCTACTTGGCTAATGCATGGCCAGGATAAGAAAAACATACGACACATTGCTGTTGAATCAGCTTTAGTTATAGTATGCTGCTAAGGTCTTGTTTTTTAATCAAACAAAATACAAAACAAGATTTACTTCAATGCAGTCTCATGAGCCAAACACTTTTTCGATAGTCTTCACTAATTGGCAAATGTAGCTGGACAAGAAAAACAGTCTTCATTGAGAGGAGAGGAAGCTATGCTTGGTTTTTAATCAAATGAAACGAAATGGGGAAAAATATTGTTCTTTAATGTTTCTAAATACCAAGTTTATGGGCACAAAAAGCACACCTCTCTTGTTTTATGTACATATGGCATGGGCAATGTGCGTCACGGCTAGATAAACTGTGATTCTATTGTCAAAACCCATCTTAAATATCCCAACCAGCGCATTCTGAAATTGGCAATTTGTGGCACGTTTTTAACCTCTTGGAACTACCGCTCCCGGATCCGGGAGAATTGTCATCAACTGACACTAATTAGCATAACGCAACGGACAAAAAATATTACTAGAAAATATTCATATGCATGAAATCACAAGTGAAATATATAGAAACACAGCTTAGCCTTTTGTTAATCAACCTGTCATCTCAGATTTTGAAATTATGCTTTACAGCCAAAGCAAGACAAGCATTTGTGTAAGTTTATCGATAGCCTAGCATAGCATTATACCTAGCTAGCAGCAGGCAGCTTGGTCACGAAAATCAGAAAAGCAATCAAATTAAATCATTTACCTTTGATGAGCTTCGGATGTTTTCACTCACGAGACTCCCAGTTAGATAGCAAATGTTCCTTTTTTCCATAAAGATTATTTTTGTAGCCGAAATATCTCTGTTTGTTCTTCACGTTTGGCTGAGAAATCGACCGGAAATTGTGGTCACAACAACGCCGAAAAATATTCCAAATTAGATCCATAATATCGACAGAAACATGGCAAACATTTTTTATAATCAATCCTCAAGGTGTTTTTCAAATGTCTATTCGATAATATATCAACCGGGTCAGTTGGCTTCTTAGTAGGAGCGAGAGAAACAATGGCCACATTTGTCTATTACGCACATATCACGCTGAGAGCCACCAGCTGACCACTGACTCAATGTTGTCGCTTACGCTCATTTTTCAAAATAAAAGCCTGAAGCTATGTATTGTGACACATTAGGGAAGCCATAGAAAAAAGGAATCTGATTGATATCCCTTTCACTGCTCAATAGGGACGCATAGGAACGCAGAGGTTTCTAAATAAGAGTCACTTCCTGATTGGAGTTTTCTCAGGCTTTCGCCTGCAATATCAGTTCTGTTATACTCACAGGCAATATTTTTACAATTTTGGAAACTTTAGAGTGTTTTCCATCCTAAGCTGTCGATTATATGCATATTCTATTATCTGGTCCTGAAAAATAGCCTGTTTACTTTGGGAACGTTATTTTTCCAAAAATGAAAATAGAGGTTAATGACAAACCTCAGATATAGCCACCCCTCCCCTCTCACCTCAGCGCAAGCGAGCTCATATAAAACAGGTAAATTACCAATCCTAGCTCTAGGGTTTAAAAATAGAAGAGCTCCGGGTCGAAATTGCAAACAAGCTTGCATTTGAAAATTGTGCTTGCCTAACTAACGCCAGCCGGAAATAGAGCCCAGGGACTTTTGAATGACCCGAGGGCAATAACTGTAAGGGTGGAAGATCTCATGCTTGGACATGTAATGTAATTTAATGTCCATTAATCTAAAAAAAGGTTACACAAGGTTAATACAGCCAAATAAGGTTGTTTGGTGATTGAGATGTGTGTACAATGGATGATATTATCCAAATGGACCGGTTAGTGGGGTCATGCAGTGGACAGTTAATATATCATCTCCCGTTCAGTGATTAGTTGGCGGCATGAAGAGAGGCTTGCATTGTGTACCACATTATGAATTGTTTCTTATTTTAAACTGTACCTATTGTATAATAAAGTATATTTTTAGTTTCGCTAGATCTGAGAAATAGGCTGCTTGTGAAGTAACTCATCTCTGACTCTCCTTACTGTTTTGATGAGTAGAACTACTAGCTTACGGAAAAACAGTAATTAATTATAATTGGTTCTAACACAATTAAGCAAATGTGACTTGTTTTCGGCCCATGTTTATTAGCTGTGGTAGAAGTCTGTTTTTGATAAACGAGGCAGTGGATGAGCCTATTATTAAATTAGGATGGCGCCAATGAGATCCACAGTTTTACATGACTTGGGTCAAAAGAGGGACCAGTATGCATCAACCATGACTCAGTGGCTGACTGCTAATGACCAGGATGTAGTGAATGTGCAGCTGTCTTTCTAAATTCAATTTAAAAAATCACATTTCAAAACCATATGAAACAAACAAACAAAAATCATGTACTTCACAGCAATCTAAAAACTAAAGAGCTGAAAAGATTTGATTTGATTCGACCACCAAGATTTCCCTTTGCATGTTCTTAGCCCAGGGCTAAGCATATTCAATATTCAATTTATGTGACAACGGAACTCTGTGATTGGCAAGCCTGAAAAACTGTTCCTAAGAATGATCTTAGACCTGGGCTAAATGCAGTGTGAACATGTGTGTGTGGCCGCCTAATGCCGCCTTTGTGATAGGACTCCTGCCCCGGCGTACACTTCCTCCTCTTTGGACTTGGCTTTCAGGTGTTTTGTCAACCACATCACACAAGTGTGATCGGGTGATCATTCACTCAGGGTCAATATTCTGCCCTGGTGTGATAGTTAACAGTTGTTTTATAGAGGCAGACACTCATTGAATGGGTTTCAGTTGTGGGCAGTTGAAGTCACCATAAAGATATATGCCTGCCTGTGGACGATTTTTTAGGCTGGCTAATTCAACTGCGAATAAGAGTCATTGAGTAATAGAGGGCTGTGCACAGACCTTTTCGGGGGCATGTGCTGAACAAAAAAATGGCACCCCGCAAAATAAATCCTGCAACCATGAGACTCCTTTTGCAAAACTATTTTGATGCTAGGATTAGTAATGCTCCACTTATTTACAATGACCACACAATTCCAGTCAAAATAGAAGATTGTAAAAAATTACTATATCCAACCCAACTCCATTTATCCCAGTGGTTTTCAAACTTTTTGATCATTGACCCCCAGAAAGGAGTGGTACAAAACGTGCGACCCCCGCACACGCAGATGCACGTATGCACACGTGAACATGCAAGCACAATTGCTGCGCAAATGTGGCCTGTCATTACAGTGGTGATGACTTTTCAAAATGCAAGAGAGGCTACAGAAATAAACTATGTTTTACACCTGCGTTTGGAGCTGAAAGTCATTCATTCATGTTAGCAGCCAATA
This sequence comes from Oncorhynchus nerka, assembly GCF_034236695.1. NCBI lineage: Eukaryota > Metazoa > Chordata > Actinopteri > Salmoniformes > Salmonidae > Oncorhynchus > Oncorhynchus nerka. The sequence goes on along the minus strand of NC_088399.1, from coordinate 68,417,049 downwards.
TCAACTGGGAAAATATCAAGAAAAATCATACAACCTAGTCTACTTGTAGCAGAGGTTGCAGGATCAGATGGAAAGCACAATCTGTCTGCACCAGTGCCATCACTTTGGAGGCATTTTGGTTGCCAGTAGCGATGCATTGGTAAAATTACTGGGGAAGCCAAACCAGAAAAAAATACATATTACAAACTATGTGTTGTGATAATTGCTTTGATTGCTCTATAACCTGTTAGTTCATATGCCTTGACACCGTGATATACAGTGCATTCAGAAAGTTTTGAGGCTCCTTTTCCACATTTTGTTATGTTAGGTTTTTACCCTCAGCAATCTACACACAATACCCCATAACGACTAAGCGAAAACAGGTTTTTAGAAATGTTTGCAATGTATTACAAATAAAAAACAAAAATACCTTATTTACATAAATATTCAGACCCTTTGCTATGAGACTCGAAATTGAGCTCAGGTGCATCCTGTTTCCATTGAACATCCTTGAGATGTTTCTACAACTTGATTGGAGTCCACCTGTGGTAAATTCAATTGATTGGATATGATTTGGAAAGGCATATACCTGTCTATTTAATGTCCTACAGTTGGCAGTGCATGTCAGAGCAAAAATCAAGCCATGAGGTCAAAGGAAATGTCTGTAGAGCTCCAAGACAGGATTGTGTCGAGGCACAGATCTGGAGAAGGGTAGCAAAAAATGTCTTCAGCATTGAAGGTCCCCAAGAACACAGTGGCCTCCATCAATCTTTTATTTTGACACACTTTTTTGATCTTGTCTCATCGCTCCAACTTCTCAGTGGGCTCGGGAGGCGAAGGTCGAGTCATGTGTCCTCTGAATCATGACCCGCCAAACCATGCTTCTTAACACCTGCTCGCTTAAGCCGGAAGCCCCAATGTGTTGGAGGACACACCGTTCAACTGACGACCGAGGTCAGCCTGCAGGCGCCCGGCCTGCTAAAAATGAGTCGCTAAAGCGTGATTAGCCAAGTAAAGCCCCCCCGGAAAACCTGGACAAGGCGGGGCCAATTGTGCATCGCCCTATGGGACTCCCAATCATGGCCGGTTGTGGTACAGCCCAGGATCAAACCCGGGTCTGTAGGGATGCCTCTAGCGAAGCAGTGCCTTAGACCGCTGCGCCACTCGGGAGGCCCCATTCTCCATCATTCTAAAATGGAAGAACTTTGGACACACCAAGACTCATCCTAGAGCTGGCCGCCCAGCCAAACTGAGCAATCGGGAGAGAAGGGCCTTGGTAAAGGAGATGGCCAAGAACCCGATGGTCACTCTGACAGAGCTCCAGATTTCATCTGCAGAGATGGGAGAACATTCAAGTAAGAAAACCATCTCTTCAGCACTTCACCAATCAGATCTTTATGGTAGAGTGGCCAGACAAGCCACTCCTCAGTAAAAGGCACATGACAGCCCACTTGGAGTTTGCCAAAAGGCACCTAAAGGACTCTCAGACCATGAGAAACAAGATTCTCTGGTCTGATGAAACCAAGTTTGAACTCTTTGACCTGAATGCCAAGCATCATGTCTGGAGGAAACCTGGTACCATTCCTAAGGTGAAGCATGGTGGTGGAAGCATCCAGATGTGGGGATGTTTTTCTGCGGCAGGGACTGTGAGACTAGTCAGGATCGAGGGAAAGATGATTGGAGCAAAGTAGACAGAGATCCTTGATGAAAACCTGCTCCAGAGCGCTCAGGAACTCAGACTGGGGCAAAGGTTCACCTTCAAACAGGATAACTACCCTAAGCATACAGCTAACACAGCACAGGAGTGGCTTCGGGACAAGTCTCTGAATGTACTTGAGAGGCTCAGCCAGAGCCCGGACTTGAACCCGATTAAGCGTCTCTGGAGAGACCTGAACATAGCTGTGCAGCGAAGCTCCTCATCCAACCTAACAGAGCTAGAGAAGAATGGGAGAAACTCCCTAAATGCAGATGTGTCAAGCTTGTAGCATCATACCCAAGAAGACTCGAGACTGTAATCGCTGCCAAAGATGCATCAACAAAGTACTGAGTAAAGGGTCTGAACACTTATGTAAATGTGATATTTCAGTTTGTTATTTCTTATAAATTATCAAACATTTCTAAAACCAGTTTTTGCTTTGTCATTATGGGTTAGTGTGTGTAGATTGATGAGGGAATTTAAAAAATATATATATTTTAGAAAAAGGCTGTAACATAACAAAAGGTGGAAAAGGTCAAGGGGTCTGAATGCTTTTCGAATGCACTGCATAAGCCTAATGCTGAGACAATAAGAAGACACAGTGGCAGAATAAATTCAACCACACCTTAATTTCATCACAAAACCGGAGTGCAACCTCTTTCAGTCGACAAGGCCACTCTATAATGTGCAGTTTTATCACTAAACACAATGCCACAGATGTTTCAAGTTTTGAGGAAGCATGAAATTGGCATGCTGACTGCAGGAATGTCCTCCAGTGCTGTTGCCAAATAATTGATTGTTAATTTCTCCACCATAAGCCGCCTCCAACGTTGTTTTAGAGAATTTGGCACTACCTCCAACCGGCCTCACAACTGCAGACCACGTGTACGCACACCACCCCAGGACCTCCACATCTGGCCTCTTCACCTGCAGGATCGTCTGAGACTAGCCATCCGGACAGCTGATGAAACTGTGGGTTTGCACAACCAAATAATTTCTGCACAAACTTTCAGAAACTGTCTCAGGGAAGCTCATCTGCATGTTCGTTGTCCTCACCAGTTTGGCATCATAACCGACTTCAGTTGGCAAATGCTCACCTTCGATGGCCACTGGAATGCTGCAGAAGTGTACTCTTCCCAGATGAATCCAGGCAGATGACAGACAGCGTGTGTGGTAGGGTTTCCCAAACTCGATCCTCGGGACCACAGGTGGTGCACAGTTTGGTTTTTGCACTACAAAGATGATTCAAATAATAAACTAATCATCAAGATTTGATCATTTGGATCAGCTGTGTAGAGTTAGGGCAAAAACCAAAACGTGCACCCCCTTGGGGTCCAGACAACCGAGCTTGGGAAATGCTGGTGTATGGCGTCATGTGGGAGAGCGGTGTGCTGACGTCAACATTGTGAGCAGAGTGCCCCTTGGTGATGGTGGGGTTATGGTATGGGCATGCATAAGCTACAGACAACGAACACCATTGCATTTTATCGATGGCAATTTGAATGCACAGAGATACCGTAACAAGATCCTGAGGCCCATTGTCGTGCCATTTATCCGCCGCCAACCCCTCATGTTTCAGCATGATAATGCACAGCCCCATGTCGCAAAGAGAGGAGGATGGCATTGGCATTCAACTAGTCTACAAATAGTCAGTCAACATTTTTGTTTTACTTGTGCACGCACAAACACACACAGACAGAGATCAATACCATGGCAACATTGATTGGACTAAATTGTTTTTGTTATCTTTAGGTTTGTTTTCAGTGTATTAAACTATGCATATAAAGTCTTGTTGATTTTACGACGTTTAAGTTGAAATGGTGCTGGAATAGCAGATGTAGAGCCCTATCTCTACTGATAGAGCCCTATCTGTGCAGGTGCCTGGGGTAGTACCAGCTTGTGTATATTCGGTTCTCAGTAACAATGCGCTGACTGAAATCTCTCCAGACAGTCATAGCCTATGTAATCATATACACTGATCAAAAAGGGAACACTAAAATAACACATCCTAGATATGAATGAATGAAATATTTTTTTTATTTTTTATTATTATTTTCTTTACATAGTTGAATGTGCTGACAACAAAATCACACAAAAATTATCAATGGAAATCAAATTTATCAACCCATGGAGGTCTGGATTTGGAGTCACAATCAAAACTAAAGTATAAAACCACACTACAGGCTGATCCAACTTTGTTGTCCTTAAAACAAGTCAAAATGAGGCTCAGTAGTGTTTGTGGCCTCCACGTGCCTGTATGACCTCCCTACAACGCCTGGGCATGCTCCTGATGAGGTGGCGGATGGTCTTCTGAGGGATCTCCTCCCAGACCTGGACTAAAGCATCTGCCAGCATCCAGACTCTGCCACGTCTGTCACATGTGCTCAGTGTGAACCTGCTTTCATCTGTGAAGAGCACAGGGCGCCAGTGGTGAATTTGCCAATCTTGGTGTTCTCTGGCAAATGCCAAATGTCCTGCACGGTGTTGGGCTGTAAGCACAACCCCCACCTGTGGACGTCGGGCCCTTATACCACCCTCATGGAATCTGTTTCTGACCGTTTGAGCAGACACATGCACATTTGTGGCCTGCTGGAGGTCATTTTGCAGGGTTCTGGCAGTGCTCCTCCTGCTCCTCCTTGCACAAAGGCAGAGGTAGCGGTCCTGCTGCTGGGTTGTTGCCCTCCTATGGCCTCCTCCACGTCTCCTGATGTACTGGCCTGTCTCCTGGTAGCGCCTCCATGCTCTGGACACTACGCTGACAGACACAGCAAACCTTCTTGCCACAGCTCGCATTGATGGGCCATCCTGGATGAGCTGCACTACCTGAGCCACTTGTGTGGGCTGTAGACTCCGTCTCATGCTACCACTAGAGTGAAAGCACCGCCAGCATTCAAAAGTGACCAAAACATCAGCCAGGAAGCATAGGAACTGAGAAGTGGTCTGTGGTCACCACCTGCAGAACCACTCCTTTATTGGGGGTGTCTTGCTAATTGCCTATAATTTCCACCTGTTGTCTATTCCATTTGCACAACAGCATGTGAAATTTATTGTCAATCAGTGTTGCTTCCTAAGTGGACAGTTTGATTTCACAGAAGTGTGATTGACTTGGAGTTACATTGTGTTGTTTAAGTGTTCCCTTTTTTTGAGCAGTGTATATGATCACGTAGCCTACAAAGTAGCTTGGAAAATAGATTGTCAAACATAATTTCATATGCAGAAAAGATGAACAATCAGTCTGTATCATAGACTAGATGTAACCAATCCAGTACACTTAAATTAGTATGAAATGTTACGTTTGGTATGGGCGAATAAGACAGGTTACTTAATGCAAAAATGAAAGGAGGGTTGTTGGAAGGGTGGGTGTGTAACGTGAATGTCTAGCAACCCAAAAGGTCATCAGAGACAATTTTATCTAACTACCAACTTTGCAACTACTTACTACTTTTTAGATACTTTGCAACTACTTAGCATGTTTGCTAACCCTTCCCCTAAACCTAATCCTAACCCTTAACCTAACTCCTAAACTTAACCCTAACCTGTTTGTTACTAAAGTTGTATTTATTTATGATAAACAAATAAATACAGAACTAAATGTGTTCACAAGCGTAAGTCATCACCTCCCAGTCAAAGAAAATGGGTCCAGTTTATAGAATTGTAATTTCTACCAGTGATCCAAGCAAGCATTTGTTCATAAGATGCTACCTCCAATATTGATTCTATCCACTGTTTCAGAGTAGGAGTGGCATCACTCTTTGAAATTCTAAGGATTACTCTACCTGCTGTAATGATACCAACAGTGATCAGTGAAAATTCCTCTTTTGTTGCATTAGGTAACTCTGTTCTATCGCCCAAGAGACATATTCTGGTTGAAACTGGAATTGTTAACCCCAACCGTTCCTCCAGATATTTCAAAACATCCTCTCAGAAAGGTAGCACTAATGTACATTCCCATATTGCATGTAAAAAATGTCCCAGTATCTTTTTTAGTATTTCCAACACAGAGAGTTGTTGGTCAGCCCCATCTTATAAAGTCTTGTTGGGGTCCAATAAAACCTATAAAACCTATGTAGTATCTTATATTGAGAAAGTTTCCCCCTGGCTTCCCTTATGTTCCTCCCTGAGTTGGACATGATCTTCAACCAGGTATAAACCTCAATTTCACACTTAAGGTCAATTTGCCATATTGTTCTGAGGTTTTTACAGCCTTTACTTGGCCGAGGACTAAATATTGAGTAGAAAATGGCTGATTTATGTTTATGTAATACCAAATACTTTGCTATTGGGTTCTTTCCTGGATTTTGTTGATAGCCGGTGAACAAAAATGTCCCTCAATTGTAAATATTTCCAGAAATGTCCCTGTTCTCCCACATCATATTTTTTCGCACCAAATCTGAGTATGACATTAAAACACCTTCATTGTACAGATCACCTATAGTATGAATTCCTTTCATTAGCCATTGTTTCCAGTACACAAGACTTCTTTCCTATCCGTAGCCTAGGATTGTGCCACAATGATCCTTGTTTTAGAAGTGAAATTGCACATATCTTTTGTACTGGTTTCCACACCTCTTTTGAGTAAAACTAAATTGGGTAGGGAGTTTCAGCAAACCTCTCCCATGTAAGACTATATGACAGAATATCAACAGGGATGAAAGGATAACCTAGTTCCCGTTCTATTATTATCCAGTCCAAGCCAGCATCCCCTTTACACCAATGCTTCGCCAATTCAAATGATAATTTGTACAATTTAACATCTGGTAAAGCCAAGCCTCCTAAATCCCTTGGTGAGCTCATCTTCTTCAGTTTTTTTTCCTGTCCCACAAAAGCATTGTTATTTTGTCATATTGTTTAAAATACAGGTGTGGAATATTCATAAGTAACATTGCAGCGATATAATTACATTGTGGGACCACAACCATTGCTTTCACTTTGATGTTTCCCCATAAAGAAAGTTGTATCTTATCCAATTTTTCTAAATTGGTCTTAATCTTGACAATGACTGGTTCAAAATTTTGTCCCGTCACTTCCTCCAAATTTGAACTCAACTTCATACCCAAATATTTCATCCCAGTATGAACCCATTTGAAATTAAATGGGGTAACGGTTCCAGAGTAACATATGACATTAATTGGCATTGCTTTCAACTTATTCCAATTAATTTTGTAGCCTGACAAACTACAATATATGATTAAATATAAGTAAGTAATCGTGGTACAGACTGAAGAGGACCAGAGACCAGAAGTAGAATATTGTCTGCATACATAAGCAGCTTGTGATCTTTTCCTCCTTCTTTGACACCCCTAATTTCTGTATCTGTTCTTAACATTGTTGCATCAGGCTCTAAAACAATTGTAAATAGGAGCGGGGAATGCGAGCAACCCTGCCTTGTGCTTTTAGAAAGACTGAATAAAGGAGATATAATTATATTCATAAGTACTGTTGCTTAACCTCTTACCTCTACTTGGGAATGCTCTGGAAATGCAACCCTAAATGCTAATAGTATTGTTAAAACTCAAAAGTTCATTAAAATTAGAAAGACTCGTTGTGAATCCAGGCAACAAGAATTTTAAAAGGACAGCATGAGAATAATTATAGCATTACACTACAACAGAAAAGCACAGCAGGGGAGTAAACAAAATAATTAGCATTTGCTTACACAAAGGCACAATAAAATAGAAAACAGTCATTACCTTTCACCATCTTCTTTGTTGGCACTCCTAGATGTCCCATAAACACTATTGGGTCTTTATTTACATATAAAGCCAAGATATCAGTAGACTGTGTGATAAACGAAAAAAAAACACATTTTCGTAATTTTTTAAAATTCAAAAAGTAGGATAAACTTTTTAAAACGTTTGTAATGCTACTTTAGGTATTAGTAAACGTTAATAAGCGATAAAAATCATCCGTAGGCGATGTAAATATCATTAGCTGTCGTCTTGGAAAAAATTTCAGGAGAGAGCTCTTGAATGATCTGGGCGGAGACCGGAGGTAAGTCGTGCCCCTCTTTCGGTTCAACCAAGAATCAAAGATGATTCAATTCACAAGACTCTAGACAACATGGGGATGCTGTGGGAGTTGAATTGTCTTATCAGGCTCACTGTTAACAATTGCTGGAAGTGGCGCAGGATATTTATTTCCATTTTCTGTGATCAGGTTTTCCTGCGCTTTCCAACGTTATGTAATACAGTCGTGATTTAACCAGAAAACACTATCCAACATTTTTAAATAATGCATAGAATAATATTTTTGACAAAATGTTCAAAAAAATAGAGGGTAGGAGCAACAGGTTAAGGATTGGAATAAAGGAACCCTATCCATTTACAAAAGTCAGGTCTGAAACCACATTTTCTAAGGTTTTTAAAATTTCTTTGTTTCCAATTTTGAGAGCCCACTGCCTGTTGCTCAGGCCCTTATTGGAAAGAAAACACTTTGAAATTTTTTAAATAATGGAAATTTGTTTCCTTTTGAGAGCCCATGCTCTTACAATGGAAAGTATAGGGGCATACTGAATTCTAGCTCCCAGGATGCAACTCCTATGGCTTCCACAGGGTGTCAGCAGTCTATATTAAAGGTTTCAGTATTGTAACTTCCAAAACAAAGTAAAATAAGAAATATCAGTTTTAGTACAGGGAGACAGTCTTAGAAATGTGTGTATGCGTGCGAGATGAAGACAGAACGCACCTGCTAAAATCGGTTTCCTATTGAACATACTTCTTTCCGTAAGAAGTGTTATAGTTTGATTACACAAGTTTGATTACAACAAGTTAAAATATAAATGTATTTTGACTTGTTGAAACGAAGTTTAGGGGTAGATTTTTGGATTATTTTCTCTGCAAATTGAATGAGTGGATTACTCAAATTGATGGCGCCAACTAAACTGACTTTTTGGGATATAAAGAAGGATTTTATCTAACAAAACAACACTACATGTTATAGCTGGGACCCTTTGGATGACATATCAGAGGAAGATTTTCAAAAAGTAAGTGAATATTTAATCGCTATTTGTGAATTTATGAAACCTGTGCCGGTGGAAAAATATTTCGATGTGGGGCGCCATCCTCAAACAATCGCATAGCATGCTTTCACTGTAATAGCTAGTGTAAATCGAACAGTGCAGTTAGATTAACAATAATCTAAGTTTTCAACCGATATAAGACACTTGTATGTACCTAAATGTTTAATATCCATAATTTTTATAATTATTTATTTGAATTGCGCGCCCTCCAGTTTCACCGGAAGTTGTCCCGCTATCGGGATGCCTAGGCCTAAGTTGAGAGAAAAGTCCACTCTACCATATCAAATGCCTTCTCAGCATCGAAGGAAACAGCAGCGGTAGGAACCATATCATAGGGGCATCCTGATATTATCAGTTGAGGTTCTTAATAAATCCTACTTGGTCACTGTGTATGATATCAGATAATGCCTTCTCTAAGCATATCGCATGGGTCTTAGTAAGAATCCACATTAAGAAGGTTGATAGCTTTAAAATTCCTAGGTTGTCTTATCTCTATCCTTTTTAGGCATCAACGATATCAAAGCCTCATTAAAGGTGTCCGGAAGGAAGACATTTTAAATGCCTCCTGGTAAACCACTGTCAACACAGGTACAAGAATGTCAATATACTGTTATAATATTCCACAGGAAGGCCATCCAGACCAGGTGACCCCTGTTTTCATAGATACAATGGCGGCTCTAACTTCCTCTTCTGTTGTAGTACAGTCGAGGCCCTCTACCTGGCTATCTGACAATGTAGGTAAGGGAAGAACCCCATGAAATGGACAAAAATGAATGGCATCTTATTGGCATTGTGCCAACCATATACATAATCGCAAATACCACTCAATTGGGCAGCAGTTGGTCAAAAACATATTGCAAGTGGAACATGTCAAATGCTGGGTGTTATAAACCAAAAATCCAAAAGGTCGCGAACGCGCTCCACCATAGGATTTCAAATGTGAAATGGTCTGAAAGTCAGGTCTCAAGGGTGAAATTTTCAAAATTTTACAAAATGTTAAAACCTCGTAAAAAGTGCATTTTTTTGTCAATTATTCATATGTATGAACCGTATACACATAGATTTGTCTTATTTTATGCGAGTTTGTCCATAAGGCCTATGTTTTCTCCATTTGCCATATATGATCATAGGAAGTTGGGTTCTGAACCCAAAAGTCACAGAACCATGTCCAAATGGCATGGGAAATGTACAAATGGCATATTTAAGTATTGAAAGTACTAAATCAAGATGTTATGTCCATTTGCCATATATGATCATAGGAAGTCGGCTTCCAAACCCAAATCAAATGTATTTATATAGCCCTTCGTACCTCAGCTGATATCTCAAAGTGCTGTACAGAAACCCAGCCTAAAACCCCAAACAGCAAGCAATGCAGGTGTAGAAGCACGGTGGAAAAACTCCCTAGAAAGGCCAAAACCTAGGAAGAAACCTAGAGAGGAACCAGGCTATGTGGGGTGGCCAGTCCTCTTCTGGCTGTGCCGGGTGGAGATTATAACAGAACATGGCCAATATGTTCAAATGTTCATAAATGACCAGCATGGTCAAATAATAATAATCACAGGCAGAACAGTTGAAACTGGAGCAGCAGCACGGCCAGGTGGACTGGGGACAGCAAGGAGTCATCATGCCCGGTAGTCCTGAGGCATGGTCCTAGGGCTCAGGTCCTCCGAGAGAGAGAAAGAAAGAGAGAAAGAGATAATTAGAGAGAGCATACTTAAATTCACACAGGACACCGGATAGAAGTACTCCAGATATAACAAACTGAACCTAGCCCCCCGACACATAAACTACTGTAGCATAAATACTGGAGGCTGAGACAGGAGGGGTCAGTGAACCATGTGCAAATGGCATATACAGTTGAAGTCGGAGGTTTACATACACCTTAGCCAAATACATTTAAACTCAGTTTTTCACAATTCCTGAGCAATATAAAGCCTTCATTGGTCAGTGAGTGGCCAAGCCCTCATTATACCTATAACTTGTTTATTCATCAAAATTCAGCCCTTTACTGCCACTGTAAGCTAGTGCTCTCATAATAATGCCTGAGAAAATAGCTGAAACCTTTCTGGCACACACCTGGAACTATAGTGCCACCGCCAGCACATACAGTTGAAGTCGGAAGTTTACATACACCTTAGCCAAATACGTTTAACCTTTTTGGGATAGGGAGCAGCATTTTCACTTTTGGATGAATAGGGTGCCCAGTGTGAACTGCCTCCTACTCTGTCCCAGATGCTAATATATGCATATTATTAGTAGTATTTGGATAGAAAACCCTCTGAAGTTTATAAAACTGTTTAAATGATGTCTGTGAGTATAACAGAACTCATATGGCAGGCGAAAACCTGTGAAAAATCCCAACCAGGAAGTGGGACATCTGAGGTTTGTAGAGTTTGTAGAATCTAATAATATGCATATCCTAGCATCTGGGCCTGAGTAGCAGGCAGTTTACTCTGGGCACCTTATTCATCCAAGCTACTCAATACTGCCCCCCAGCCATAAGAAGTTAATTAATTTCATTAATATTATGGTGTTTCTATTCAGAGAAAAATATGTAATTCATTTCGGAAGGAATTTATTGAGGTGGAGTAGGCTACAGGATTGGAGGATTCTAAATTGTTTGCCTACATTAGACAACTTTGTTCCAATATTTCTGTAAATCAGTGATATTTATTCCCATAATAATTTGTTATAGTATTTTTTAATCATTATTTTACTAGCATCAGGCAACATTTTCACGAAAATAAGAAAAGCAATCAAATTAAATCATTTACCTTTGAAGAACTTCGGATGTTTTCACTCAGAAGACTCCCAGTTTGATAGAAAATGTTCCTTTTTTCCCAAAATACTATTTTTGTAGGCGAAATAGCTCCGTTTGTTCTTCACGTTTGGCTGAGAAATCGACCGGAAAATGCAGTCACTACAACGCCAAACTTTTTTCCAAATTAGCTCCATAATATCGACAGAAACATGGCAAACATTGTTTAGAATGAATCCTCAAGGTGTTTTTCACATGTATATTCGATAAGATATCCGTCGGGACAATTGGTTTCTCATAAGAAGCGATTGGAAAAATGGCTACTTGTGTATACGCAAGATTTTCTGCCGGAGCCATCACCACTTGCTAAATTATTCTTCAACATAAATACGTAAAAAGACGTCACAATGATGTAGACACCTTGGGGAATACGTAGTTAACGTAAGCTCATTCGTAGCTCATTCACAGCCATATAAGGAGTTTTATCTGGGTTTTGCCTGTAACATCAGTTCTGTTACACTCACAAATAATATCTTTGCAGTTTTGGAAACGTCAGAGTGTTTTCTATCCAAAGATGTCAAGTATATGCATAGTCGAGCATCTTGTCGTGACAAAATATCCCGTTTAAAACGAGAACGTTGTTTATCCAAAAATGAAAATACTGACCCCTAGTTATAAAAGGTTAACGAAATATGTTTATTTGTTTATTAGGCTACTGTGCAGTCTACAATACATACTGTAGTAAACATGGGAAAGTGCCTAAATCCTTACATAAGGGAGAGCAAGCCATGTCTGTACTACAGAATGCAGGGCACGCAGGAGACCAGTGTTATTTCATAGTTGTAATGTCTTCACTATTATTCTACAATGTAGAAAATAGTAAAAATAAAGAAAATCCTGGAATGAGTAGGTGTGTCCAAACTTTTTACTGGTACTTGCTTTCATTTAAATAATATTATTGTGTTTCTATTCCATGAAAAATTGGGATGGAATGGAAAATATGTCGCTGTACAACTGCAGTTTGACAGAGTATTTTTTATCATTATTTTATTAATGCAATGTGTTTATTTGTTTATTAGGCTACTGTGCAGTCTACAGTACATACTCTAGTAAACATGGGAAAGTGCCTAATTCCTTACATAGGGGAGAGCAGGACATGTCTGTACTACATAATGCGGGCATGTGGGAGACTGGTGTTCAAATCCCTGTTGGGGAGGAAGGAGTAGACTGTCCTTGTAAATAGGAATTTGTTCTTAACTTATTTCATATTTGTGATGTCTTCCCTATTATTCTACAATGTAGAAAATATAGAAAAATCCTGGAATGAGTGGGTGTGTCCAAACTATTGACTGTTACGTGCTTGAACAGAAAATGACGGTCGGCAGTACAGTCCTGGCCTATTTACGAGGAAGGAGTATGCTGTCCGTGTAAGTAAGAATTTATTCATAACTGACTTGCCTAGTTAAATAAAGGTTACACTAAAATCATAACATTTCTGCACCCAAAATCTTCTAATTGTTGTCTAAGCAATACCCAAATGGAGATTAAGTGAAATATAAACACCTGCTTTTGAATGTTCTTTTTCTTGTTATTCTATTTTATTAACGAAAGCATAAAGATCTTTATAAAGAAATACTGTACTGCTCTTTTGAGTTAGAAATGCAACACTTTAGAGTACTTAAGCATCGAATACATTGCAAGTTGAGGTATTGAGGGAACAGTATCCCTGTAATAAAACGTCTATTGTCCTGCCAATAGGAAACATTTGCATGATGGGCTACACCTGCTACAGTTGTGATGTCTTCACTATTATTCTAGGATGGAATGGACAATATGGCGCTGTACAACGTGATGTCCATCAGTACAGTACTGGGCTATTTAGCTAAAGAATCCCTGTGTCATGCTTGTCCCGGAGCAGTGCGAAACAGTGCTAAAATAGTTGTAGGCTTTTGCCTCTAACTTCAATATGCTCGTTAAATTTAAAAAAGACCTACACCATTTTTAACAGTATATCTAAAAAATATGTTTTCAATGATGTGACTCTCCGCCAATAATTACATTTAGAGGATTGGAGGGCTCTATATTAATATCTAAGGGACTCTATATACAGATCCTAACAGCATTTTCCGTTAGGATCTGTGAGAATATCTGAAAATATCTAAAGGGCTTTTATATAATTCTAAATTCATTAATAATAGTAATCGCTTTGTTTAAAATGTAGCAATATTTTGGAGATTTGGTTTTCATTTAACCTAGAGTGAGCGAGAAAAAAGCAATTATTGAACATGGGGTGAGACATTCTCACTCATTTGTAGGTAAAGCCAGTTATTTAGAATTATTTATTTTTCGAGAAACCTAACTTTATTATTTAGCAGACATCTCTCGCTTATATTCAGTCAACACATATCTTAAGAATATCATATAGAATATCAATATTTTAATATTTTCGTTTCTCCATGATTGTCTCAGAGCAATGTCGAAATGGTGCTGAAATAGATGGCCTTAGCGGGAAGGCTATGTATTCTGTGCCCACTCGTGGTATCTCTCTTTGGTTACACATCTTTGGAATAGCAGAACAGCATAACGGTCCGGGCAGCCCTTGCTGTGTCTGGTGAGCAGTTGGTCAAGTTCTGTTGTCAGAATAGGAATGGAAATGTCAGGGTGAACCGAAAACCTGACAAACCCGCAATGTACTGTATGTTGACTGTGGTGGAGTTCCAGAGCTCACAGGTGTGCCCGGCATGGATTGTGACTCCATCTCATTACTCACCCTTTTCAACGCGTGAGTGAGTCAATGACTATTCAAGCCATTGACTCACTGATGAATTAAGATGATGAGTGATCGTCAAAGGCAATCTGTAATCTGCAGGCATCACGGCTCGGTAAGAAATGTTGTAAATATATACATATATATATACACTGCTCAAAAAAATTAAGGAAACACTTAAACAACACAATGTAACTCCAAGTCAATCACACTTCTGTGAAATCAAACTGTCCACTTAGGAAGCAACACTGATTGACAATAAATTTCACATGCTGTTGTGCAAATGGAATAGACGACAGGTGGAAATTATAGGCAATTAGCAAGACACCCCCAATAAAGGAGTGGTTCTGCAGGTGGTGACCACAGACCACTTCTCAGTTCCTATGCTTCCTGGCTGATGTTTTGGTCACTTTTGAATGCTGGCGGTGCTTTCACTCTAGTGGTAGCATGAGATGGAGTCTACAACCCACACAAGTGGCTCAGGTAGTGCAGCTCATCCAGGATGGCCCATCAATGCGAGCTGTGGCAAGAAGGTTTGCTGTATCTGTCAGCGTAGTGTCCAGAGCATGGAGGCGCTACCAAGAGACAGGCCAGTACATCAGGAGACGTGGAGGAGGCCATTGGAGGGCAACAACCCAGCAGCAGGACCGCTAGCTCCGCCTTTGTGCAAGGAGGAGCAGGAGGAGCACTGCCAGAGCCCTGCAAAATGACCTCCAGCAGGCCACAAATGTGTATGTGTCTGCTCAAACGGTCAGAAACAGACTCCATGGGGGTGGTATACGCTCGACCTCATCTTTACTAGATGCTGTTCTTCCACTAACCTCATTGCAACTCCCCTCCAAGTCTCCGACCACTACCTTGTATCCTTTTCCCTCTCGCTCTCATCCAACACTTCCCACACTGCCCCTACTCGGATGGTATCGCGCCGTCCCAACCTTCGCTCTCTCTCCCCCGCTACTCTCTCCTCTTCCATCCTATCATCTCTTCCCTCTGCTCAAACCTTCTCCAACCTATCTCCTGATTCTGCCTCCTCAACCCTCCTCTCATCCCTTTCTGCATCCTTTGACTCTCTATGTACCCTATCCTCCAGGCCGGCTCGGTCCTCCCCTCCCGCTCCGTGGCTCGACGACTCATTGCGAGCTCACAGAACAAGGCTCCGGGCAGCCGAGCGGAAATGGAGGAAAACTCGCCTCCCTGCGGACCTGGCATCCTTTCACTCCCTCCTCTCTACATTTTCCTCTTCTGTCTCTGCTGCTAAAGCCACTTTCTACCACTCTAAATTCCAAGCATCTGCCTCTAACCCTAGGAAGCTCTTTGCCACCTTCTCCTCCCTCCTGAATCCTCCTCCCCCTCCCCCCTCCTCCCTCTCTGCAGATGACTTCGTCAACCATTTTGAAAAGAAGGTCGACGACATCCGATCCTCGTTTGCTAAGTCAAACGACACCGCTGGTTCTGCTCACACTGCCCTACCCTGTGCTCTGACCTCTTTCTCCCCTCTCTCTCCAGATGAAATCTCGCGTCTTGTGACGGCCGGCCGCCCAACAACCTGCCCGCTTGACCCTATCCCCTCCTCTCTTCTCCAGACCATTTCCGGAGACCTTCTCCCTTACCTCACCTCGCTCATCAACTCATCCCTGACCGCTGGCTACGTCCCTTCCGTCTTCAAAGAGCGAGAGTTGCACCCCTTCTGAAAAAACCTACACTCGATCCCTCCGATGTCAACAACTACAGACCAGTATCCCTTCTTTCTTTTCTCTCCAAAACTCTTGAACGTGCCGTCCTTGGCCAGCTCTCCCGCTATCTCTCTCAGAATGACCTTCTTGATCCAAATCAGTCAGGTTTCAAGACTAGTCATTCAACTGAGACTGCTCTTCTCTGTATCACGGAGGCGCTCCGCACTGCTAAAGCTAACTCTCTCTCCTCTGCTCTCATCCTTCTAGACCTATCGGCTGCCTTCGATACTGTGAACCATCAGATCCTCCTCTCCACCCTCTCCGAGTTGGGCATCTCCGGCGCGGCCCACGCTTGGATTGCGTCCTACCTGACAGGTCGCTCCTACCAGGTGGCGTGGCGAGAATCTGTCTCCTCACCACGTGCTCTCACCACTGGTGTCCCCCAGGGCTCTGTTCTAGGCCCTCTCCTATTCTCGCTATACACCAAGTCACTTGGCTCTGTCATAACCTCACATGGTCTCTCCTATCATTGCTATGCAGACGACACACAATTAATCTTCTCCTTTCCCCCTTCTGATGACCAGGTGGCGAATCGCATCTCTGCATGTCTGGCAGACATATCAGTGTGGATGACGGATCACCACCTCAAGCTGAATCTCGGCAGGACGGAGCTGCTCTTCCTCCCGGGGAAGGACTGCCCGTTCCATGATCTCGCCATCACGGTTGACAACTCCATTGTGTCCTCCTCCCAGAGCGCTAAGAACCTTGGCGTGATCCTGGACAACACCCTGTCGTTCTCAACTAACATCAAGGCGGTGGCCCGTTCCTGTAGGTTCATGCTCTACAACATCCGCAGAGTACGACCCTGCCTCACACAGGAAGCGGCGCAGGTCCTAATCCAGGCACTTGTCATCTCCCGTCTGGATTACTGCAACTCGCTGTTGGCTGGGCTCCCTGCCTGTGCCATTAACCCCTACAACTCATCCAGAACGCCGCAGCCCGTCTGGTGTTCAACCTTCCCAAGTTCTCTCACGTCACCCCGCTCCTCCGCTCTCTCCACTGGCTTCCAGTTGAAGCTCGCATCCGCTACAAGACCATGGTGCTTGCCTACGGAGCTGTGAGGGGAACGGCACCTCAGTACCTCCAGGCTCTGATCAGGCCCTACACCCAAACAAGGGCACTGCGCTCATCCACCTCTGGCCTGCTCGCCTCCCTACCACTGAGGAAGTACAGTTCCCGCTCAGCCCAGTCAAAACTGTTCGCTGCTCTGGCCCCCCAATGGTGGAACAAACTCCCTCACGACGCCAGGACAGCGGAGTCAATCACCACCTTCCGGAGACACCTGAAACCCCACCTCTTTAAGGAATACCTAGGATAGGATAAAGTAATCCTTCTCACCCCCCTTAAAAGATTTAGATGCACTATTGTAAAGTGGCTGTTCCACTGGATGTCATAAGGTGAATGCACCAATTTGTAAGTCGCTCTGGATAAGAGCGTCTGCTAAATGACTTAAATGTAAATGTAAATGAGGGCCCGACGGCCACAGGTGGGGGTTGTGCTTACAGCCCAACACCGTGCAGGACGTTTGGCATTTGCCAGAGAACACCAAGACTGGCAAATTCGCCACTGGCGCCCTGTGCTCTTCACAGATGAAAGCAGGTTCACACTGAGCACATATGACAGACGTGGCAGAGTCTGGAGTCGCCGTGGAGAACGTTCTGCTGCCTGCAACATCCTCCAGCATGACCGGTTTAGCGGTGGGTCAGTCATGGTGTAGGGTGACATTTCTTTGGGGGGCCGCACAGCCCTCCATGTGCTTGCCAGAGGTAGCCTGACTGCCATTAGGTACCGAGATGAGATCCTCAGACCCCTTGTGAGACCATATGCTGGTGCGGTTGGCCCTGGGTTCCTCCTAATGCAAGACAATGCTAGACCTCATGTGGCTGGAGTGTGTCAGCAGTTCCTGCAAGAGGAAGGCATTGATGCTATGGATTGGCCCGCCCGTTCCCCAGACCTGAATCCAATTGAGCACATCTGGGACGTCATGTCTCGCTCCATCCACCAACAGACTGTCCAGGAGTTGGCGGATGCTTTAGTCCAGGTCTGGGAGGAGATCCCTCAGAAGACCATTCGCCACCTCATCAGGAGCATGCCCAGGCGTTGTAGGGAGGTCATACAGGCACGTGGAGGCCACACACACTACTGAGCCTCATTTTGACTTGTTTTAAGGACACTACATCAAAGTTGGATCAGCCTGTAAAGTTTTTCACTTTAATGTTGAGTGTGACTCCAAATACAGACCTCCATGGGTTGATAAGTTTGATTTCCATTGATAATTTTTGTGTGATTTTGTTGTCAGCACATTCAACTATGTAAAGAAAAAAGTATTTAATAAGAATATTTCATTCAGATCTAGGATGTGTCATTTTAGTGTTCCCTTTATTTTTTTCAGCAGTGTATATTTATTTTTTCTGAAAAAAATTATCAGAACATTAACCATGTGTGTTCGCTTGTTTTGTACTATTCTGTGGTTTCGAACCAATGATTCTTCTGATAAACAAAGAACTTTGCATCCTGCAGGCACAGGCATCGATCAGCTGGCGAGACATTCAATAACGCCATCTTCACAGACGAATCAACCCTGGACCTTTGAGAAATTTGCTCAAAATTGCTTCAGAAAAAAGGAAGAAGATCATGAAGATTAACGAAAGCATAAAGATGTTGATGAAGAAATACTGTTTTGTGTTTCCAACACTTTGGAGTACTTAAAACTTGTTACGGCTAGACCTGCCACTAGCGGGATACCTCTACAACATCCGGTGAAATTGCAGAGCGCGAAATTCAAACATATAAATATAAATATTTAACATTCATGAAAATACAAATATAATTCATCAAAATAAAGCTTAATGTCTTGTTAATCCAACTGCTGTGTCAGATTTCAAAAAGCCTCTACGACGAAAGCACACCATGCGATTATCTGAGGACAGCGCCCCGCATACAAAAACACGGAAAACATTTTTCAACTAGGCAGGTGCGACATGAAAGTCAGAAATAGCGATATAATAAATGCCTTACCTTTGAAGATCTTCTGTTGGCACTCCCAGTTACATCACAAATGGTCCTTTTGTTCAATAAAGTCCTTCTTTATATCCATAAAAACTCAGGTTAGCTGGCCCGCTTCAGTCAATAATCCACCGGTTTCCCTCCTTCGAAATGCATACAAAATTAATCTCAAACGTTACCAATAAACTTATCCAAACAAGTCAAACAACATTTTTAATCAAACCTTAGGTACCCTAATACGTAAATAAATTATAACATTTAAGACGGAGAATAGTATGTTCATTACCGGAGATAAATAACAAAGAACACGCTTTCATCCACGCGCATGGAAACACTACAGCCAAAATGGGAGCCACTTTGAAAAACTACAACTTCTAGCTCATTTTTCCAAAAACCAGCCTGAAACTCTTTCTAAAGACTGTTGACATCTAGTGGAAGCCCTAGGAACTGCAATCTGGGACTTCACCTCATAATAAACATGAAAGCCATTGGAAACAGTGGTAGGCTGAAATTAATTTTGGGGGTTGGTTTGTCCTTGGGCTTTTGCCTGCCATATCAGTTATGTTATACTCACAGACATTATTGTATTAACAGTTTTAGAAACTTTAGAGTGTTTTCTATCCAAATCTACCAATTATATGCATATCCTAGCTTCTGGGCCTGAGTAACAGGCAGTTTACTTTGGGCACGCTTTTCATCCGGACGTCAAAATACTGCCCCCTAGCCCTTAACCTCTAGCATCGAGCAATCCCGTATCCGGGAGCGTAATTATAGCCTCAAGCTCATTACCATAATGCAACGTTAACTAAAATCGTTAAAATCTCGGATTTTCAAAATATGCTTTTCAACCATAGCTACACAAGCATTTGTGTAAGAGTATTGATAGCTAGCATAGCATTAAGTCTAGCATTCAGCAGGCAACATTTTCACAAAAACAAGAAAAGCATTCAAATAAAATCATTAACCTTTGAAGAACTTCGGATGTTTTCAATGAGGAGACTCTCAGTTAGATAGCAAATGTTAAGTTTTTCCAAAAAGATTACTTGTGTAGGAGAAATCGCTACGTTTTGTTCATCACATTTGGCTAAGAAAAAAATCAGAAAATGCAGTCTCTACAACGCCGAACTTTTTACCAAATTAACTCCATAATATCGACAGAAACATGGCAAACGTTGTTTAGAATCAATCCTCAAGGAGTTTTTCACATATCTATTCGATGATACATCATTCATGGCAGCTGTGTTTCTCCTCGAAGCAAACGAAAAATACACAATAGATTACGCAATAATTGCAACGGAGGAAACCAAGCAGCCACCTGGTAGATGTAGTCTCTTAAGGTCAATCTTCCAATGATTTGCCTACAAATACGTCACAATGCTGTCGACACCTTGGGGAAACGACAGAAAGTCTAAGCTCATTCGTGACCCATACACAGCCATATAAGGAGACATTGGAACACAGCGCATTCAAAATCTGGGACACTTCCTGTATGAAAATGCATCTTGGTTTCGCCTGTAGCATTAGTTCTGTGGCACTCACAGACAATATCTTTGCAGTTTTGGAAACGTCAGAGTGTTTTCTTTCCAAAGTTGTCAATTATATGTATATTCGAGCATCTTTTCGTGACAAAATATCTTGTTTAAAATGTGAACGTTTTTTATCCATAAATTAAAAGAGCACCCCCTATATCCAAGAAGTTAAGCATCAGCTATATTGAAAATTGAGGGATTTTCACAACAGTAGCCGGGCTATAAAAAGTCTATTGTCCTACTAATAGGAATCATTTGCATGATGGGCTACATTCTTTATTGTAACCACAATGTAACACATAATTTGTATCTACCTTTCCAATTACTTTTAGAGTTTGGGAATTACAAATGTGCACTTTATTTTTAGTTACATTGTTTTAGTTTGAACATGAAAACTTTTTTTTTTTAAATGAATGTTATATGTAGGATGCTACATTTTTGACCAGTTGCAATTGTAAGTAGGCCTAATAATAAAAATCTACTTCTATTAGGTTGTTAAGCCTCATAGCCTACCTCAGCCAGTTAAGTTATTTTATATAGGTCTAGGCTCCGAAGAAATAGACTCCAATTAAGCCCTCTTGTTGTATGTGAAGTCAATTTCAAAATTCAAAAGGCTCTCGCACATCTGAGCTATCTATTTTGCAGGTTTTGCTGGATAAGATGAGGAAAAAGAAGAAGGAACCCGCACACTGCTCTTGATCGTATCACTGATCTTTAATAATAAGCTTGATGTATCTGCCTCACGGCCTTCGTCAGAGCTTTAGTGAGTTTTTGAAATTAGCACCCTTATGTAAACCTAGCCACACCCACATCCATTCCACGCATCGAAAGGGGTTGGAGGCGAAGGAAAAACACGTGCTACCAAATATAACAATATGTATTTCATAAATATTAAAATAAAGTGTGTACATAAAACGTATTAAACACGCATGTAAAACCACAATGAGGACATCGACCTACCAAGCAAGTTTTCATAAATCATTGGGTACAGTGTAAGAAAAACATCAGAGTAATCTGAAATAGGGGCATAATTCATGTTCAAATTTACAACACAACATACATAGGCATTTCATCATTA
Organism: Oncorhynchus nerka; assembly: GCF_034236695.1. Classification (NCBI taxonomy): domain Eukaryota; kingdom Metazoa; phylum Chordata; class Actinopteri; order Salmoniformes; family Salmonidae; genus Oncorhynchus; species Oncorhynchus nerka. The sequence continues at coordinate 68,395,485 of NC_088399.1, read as the reverse complement.
AGAACTTTTGGAAATCATGTCTGGAGGATGAAAATCCCAAAACATATTTTACTCAAGAGTTTAACTTTCTCTATGCCACAAAATCTGAAGGTAGAAATGTTATGTTTTAGTCAGTAAAATGTACTGCAACTGGATGATCCCTGTCGCTTCTCCTAATTTACTTTTTATGTTCACTGCTTCTCTGTTTGAGAGAACGAGAGGTTTTACCTACATAGCACAGCCCACATGGACATTTAATAATGTAGATAACATGGGTGGTGGAGCATGTAATAATATCAGTTATTTGGAAACGTTTTCCTGTTTGTCAAATCAAATCAAATCAAATGTATTTATATAACCCTTCGTACATCAGCTGATATCTCAAAGTGCTGTACAGAAACCCAGCCTAAAACCCCAAACAGCAAGCAATACAGGTGTAGAAGCACGGTGGCTAGGAAAAACTCCCTAGAAAGGTCAAAACCTAGGAAGAAACCTAGAGAGGAACCAGGCTATGTGGGGTGGCCAGTCCTCTTCTGGCTGTGCCGGGTGGAGATTATAACAGAACATGGCCAAGATGTTCAAATGTTCATAAATGACCAGCATGGTCGAATAATAGTAAGGCAGAACAGTTGAAACTGCAGCAGCAGCATGGCCAGGTGGACTGGGGACAGCAAGGAGTCATCATGTCAGGTAGTCCTGGGGCATGGTCCTAGGGCTCAGATCAGTTGAAACTGGAGCAGCAGCATGGCCAGGTGGACTGGGGACAGCAAGGAGTCATCATGTCAGGTAGTCCTGGTGCATGGTCCTAGGGCTCAGGTCCTCCGAGAGAGAGATGTATGTATGTGGGTGGCAGAAATATTCACACACATCATATTGTTGCACAGTGCGCAACCTCTGCACTTATAGCTACCATTTGGAGAGGGCGTAAAAGAGCCTGGCTGATTTATACATTTGGTCACAGTCGATACCATGGAGGACTACGGGCTAGAATGTTGAGGGTTCGAAACCTGCTCCCTGCTTGCTATAATGAATGAGTATGATACACCTGGTATTGGATATGGCTGGAAAAAAACTTGCTAAATATTGATTTTCATAAATTAACTTTATGACAAAAAACTTTATGCACAATCGTTTGTCTCTACATTAACTAACATATTCCTCTCAATTGTATGTGTTAAGCCTGACTCGTTTTGACGTTATAACTACGTACATTTGCTTCCCCGTAATGTTTTGTCAGCCATCTTTGCTGAAGTCACCAGGGACGGGTGGCCCTCGTCAAATTTGTCGTTGGATCCACTCGATATGATTGGTAAAAAAAAACTTAGGACCCAGATGGACAATGAGTGCTCTAACTCCCCCTTGTGGTGGTCTGGAGCAATGAAGCCGTGATGCTGGGTACCTCTAAGTCCCGCGGTGTAAGCTCGCAACTTTTAAAGGAGGAACCATCTGGTGGAATTTTCCGGGACAGCAGAAAAAAATCTACAAAAAAATACATATATCTGGGAAACTGAGTGTCCTGGAAACATTATTTTTTGACTTCCCAGAAGACCAGGCCTTGGGGGGCAACCTGAGGCCATTGGCCTATTTAAATAGCACCCACGGACGTCTAGTAAGCAACCGTCCATTTGCCCTATGAAAATCCTCATCAATCATAAGGGAGCTGCACATGGGTCCCTTGTGTAGGCAATTCTATACCAGACAAAAAAGTATCCATATCTATGGGGCTTGCTGAACAGGAGGATGTACAGTACCAGTCAAAAGTTTGTACACACCTACTCATTCAAGGGTTTTCCTTTATTTTGACTATTTTTCTACATTGTAGAATAATAGTGAAGACATCAAAACTATTTAATAGCACATATGGAATTACGTAGTAACCAAAAAGTGTTAAACAAATCAAAATATATTTTATATTTGAGATTCTTCAAAGTAGCCACCCTTTGCCTTGACGACAGCTTTGCACACTCTTGACATTCAATGACGGGTAGGCTGTCATTGGAAATAATAATTTGTCCTTAACTGATTTGCCTAGTTAAATAAAGGTTATGTAAAAAAACTAATAAAAACATTTTTCTCTCAACCAGCTTCACTTGGAATGCTTTTCCAACAGTCTTGAAGGACTTCCCACATATTCTGAGCACTTGTTGGCTGCTTTTCCTTCACTCTGTGGCCCAAGTCCAACTCATCCCAAACGATCTCAATTGAGTTGTGGTCGGGTAATTGTGGAGGCCAGGTCATCTGATGCAGCACTCCATCACTCTCCTTCTTGGTCAAATAGTCCTTACACAGCCTGGAGGTGTGTTGGGTCATTGTCCTGTTGAAAAACAAATCATAGTCCCACTAAGATGGGAATGGCGTAAACCAGATGGGATGGCATATCGGTGCAGAATGCTGTGGTAGCCATGGTGGTTAAGTGTGCCTTGAACTCCCATACAATCACACCTCCTCCTCCATGCTTCATGGTGGGAACCACACATGCAGAAATCATCCTTTCACCTACTCTGCGTCGCACAAAGACACGGTTGGAACCAAAAATCTCCTATTTGGACTCATCAGACCAAAGGACAGATTTCCACCGGTCTAATGTCAATTTCTCATGGTCAATTTCTCGTTTCTCTTTGCCCAAGCAAGTCTCTTATTCTTATTGGTGTCCTTTAGTAGTGTTCTTTGCAGCAATTCAACCATGAAGGCCTGATTCACACAGTCTCCTCTGAACAGTTGATGTTGAAATGTGTCTGTTAATTTTGCTCTAATGTATTTATTTGGGCTGCAATTTCTGAGACTGGTAACTCTAATGAGCTTATCCTCTGCAGCAGAGGTAACTCTTCCTTTCCTGTGGAGGTATTCATGAGAGCTAGTTTCATCATAGTGCTTGATGGTTTTTGCAGCTGCACTTGAAGAAACTTTCAAAGTTCTTGACATTTTCCGGATTGGGATGAAGGACTGTCATTTCTCTTTGCCTATTTGAGCTGCTCTTGCCTTAATATGGACTTGGTTTATTACCAAATAAGGCTATCTTCTGAATACCAACCCTACCTTGTCAGAACACAACTGATTGGCTCAAATTTATTAAGAAGGAAAGAAATTCCACAAATGAACTTTTAACAAGGCACACCTGTACTGATTAATAAAAAAAAACATTGTTTAGGGATAAAAAATGTTTTTTAATTAAATGTATTAATTATATTATGAATAGAAACGGACGAGTTATGTCACATGCAGCTATCGAAAATATAAGGGAATATCTGCTCAATCCAAACTTAGAACCAACTGATTGCAGCGTTACCACAAAAATGGAGGAGGCAAGTGGAAAAGGGAGAAGATAGGGAACTTGTTTGCCTGCCATATATTAAATATGAAAATTGGCTGAAAGGAACTTGCATAAATAGACAAAAATTTAAACAAGGCGCACCTGTTAATGATATGTATTCCATGTGACTACTTCATGAAGCTGGTGGAGAGAATGCCAAGAGTGTGCAACGCAAAAGGTGGCTACTTTGAAGAATCTCAAATTTGAACGCTTTTATGGTTACATGATTCCATATGTGTTATTTCATAGTTTTGATGTCTTCACTATTATTCTACAATGTAGAAAATAGTAAAAAATAAAGAAAAACATTTGAGTAGGTGTGTCCAAACATTTGAATGGTACTAAACTCAACAAAAAAAGAGACGTCCTCTCACTGTCAACTGCGTTTATTTTCCTCAAACTTAACGTGTGTAAATATTTGTATGAACAGAAGATTCAACAACTGAGACATAAACTGAACAAGTTCCACAGACATGTGACTAACAGCCTACCGTCTGTGAGCTTTTAGTGCTTAAACGTCGGTTCCACAGGTGCATGTTCATTAATTATGGGAAATAGTGTTTAAAACCTTTACAATGAAGATCTGTGTAGTTATTTAGATTAACAAAGTATGTTTGAAAGACGGTCCTGAAAGACGGCTGTGTCTATATATAAAACTTTCTAACTTTGAAACACACTGTTTATCTCTTTGGATGAGGTCACCATCTTATTGCCCTTCTTAATTGTTGGGATTAGTAGCCTGTCTTCCTAGTAGCCTGCCTGTCTTTTCACCTCTCTTATTAAAAGCCTAAACAGTGCATATTCTGCCATTTTGTTATACATTTCATGCAACTGAAATTTCAGTTTGCAGGCAGTTTGAAATGTGCTGTCTTTGAAATGTCTTGCCAAATCACTTTCCAAGACACATCTTGGTTTCTAATCTTTTTTGCTACTTCAACCCCTTCCCTCTTTTTGGATGCATGTGCTATAATTTTCCCTCTAAGTCTAATATATGCTTTAGAGTTTTCCCATACTGTTGAAATCTTTTCAGTTGAGCCTGTTGATCTCAAGAAAAGGATCTAGGTATCATGACACAAGGCAAAACCCAGATGCAGACACAGGAGGCAGATGGTTGGAGTTCAAGATGTATAATCAATCCAAAGGGAGTAGGCAAGAGAACGGTTGTGGACAGGCAAAAGGTCAAAACCAGTTCAGAGTTCAGGAGGTACCGAAGGGCAGGCAAGCAGAATGGTCAGGTAGGCGGGCTTGGAGTCCAGAAAACAAGCAAGATTCAGAACCGGGAGGACTAGCAAAAGCAGGAAACCGGGGAAACTGCTGGTAGGCTTGGACACACAAGACAAACTGGCACAGAGAGACAGGAAACACAGGGATAAATACACTGGGGAAAACAAGCGACACCTGGAGGGGGTGGAGACAATAACGAGGACAGGTGAAACATCAGGGTGTGACATCAGGGTAAGATCATCTGCTAGTGATTAGCTATATATCTCATATATATCAAGAATACATCTATTATGGAGTGTGTCTTATGACAGTGGGAGAAAAAATTATATTCTCTATCATTAGGATGGACTAATCTCCATATGTCTGAACGGCCCATATCTTCTGCTAGCATATGTATTGCAAGTCTGTCGTTTGGCATGGAGTTACCTGTAAATTTACTTCTTTCAATCATATTGTCCATCACTTGGTTAAAGTCTCCAGCAAGGACGATCTGCCCCTCCATATTTCCCAGTATAACGTTGACCTCTTGAACAAAATCAAGGTCCTCCTTGTTGGGAGGCCTATATGTTGCATAACACTACCTTAATCCCATTTATAAGAACATGTAGATAATCCTGCCAAACTCATCAGAGTGTTGCTTCAACATTACAGAATGAAGCATTTTGCTTATCAGAATATTCACCCTATTTTGTTTGGAATTAAATGAAGTACGATAAACTTCTGCAACCCAGCGTTCTTTAAATTTCAGTGCCTCTGTATCTGTTACATGTGATTCCAGTATGAACACAATATATATATATATATATATATATATTTTTTTTTTAATTGAACCTTTATTTAACAATATCCTCCTGTTTTGATTTTAAATATGCCAAAATCTTTTTCCTCTTCACTTGGTTACCACATGTTCCAAGAGATTATGTTAACATAACCATTAGCCATATTTGCTCTGAGTAGTGATAGCCTGTGAGCGTGAAGTGTCCCATTTAACACGTGACAACTCCAATGAACATCATTATATAAAATGTCACAATATATGCTCCTGCTGTATAATAAAACAGTGTAAATAATTGTAGAAAACCAATCACAAAACAAAGCAACTAGGAACGTAACGTTGCTTCGCGATGAATCAATCATCACAGAACTGTCTTTGATGCTGCAGAAGATGACCTGCCGTCTCAATTTAACATTCGTTATGGTACGTGAGGCGCTTGAAAGGCTAAATTAGCAGCACTCCCCAGAGTCCTGCAAACACATTGGCTACCGTAATTTCTATTGTAAACTTCATACAATTCAACTTGTATTTTACCTTGTCCCGTCTTCTTTATATAGGCTAAACACCTTGCTCTCGCCAGAATCTCTCTGCCTCCACGTTGTCCTTGAAAATACTTTTCTTTCCCTTCCAAGTAAAGAGAAGGGATGCTGGGAATGCCAGTCTGTGCCTAACGTTCTTCTCGTGTAGTCGTTTCTTCACCTTTGTAAACTTCTTCCTCTTCATTCCTTGGACAGGTCCAGGAAAAACAATAGCTGGCGGTCTTCCCACTGAACTCCACTCTTTTCTTTTGCCACTTTGCATACCTTGTACCAGGCTGTAGATCGTAGGAAGCGGATGAGAACCGTTCTCGGGGCCCATTCTTGTCAGGTATGTCTAAGCAGCGATGGTTTCATGTGCTTGTCGTCAAATCCGAATCCTTCTGGGATGATTTTCTGCAGACAAGAGATTAGTCTACCGCCAGCACTCCGCTCTTTCAGATGAACCAATCTAACCGTATTTCTCCTACGTCTGTTCCCAAGTTCTTCGACACGATTCCACAATATGTCCAGATTTTTCTTGTGATTCTCATCACCCTTTTCCAGATGGGAGACTGTATTCTGCACTGTCGAAATCCGTCGCTCAGCTCCTTCCATATTTTCTTGTATTGCATCAGCTTTTTCATTTAGCTTGGTAGTTGTTGTTGATTTCATCATGGAGACATCAGATGCAACACCCAATAAAGTTGTATCCATCTTTCCCATTGGCTCAAATAGATCCTTCAGATTTACAGATTTCTATGGGCTTATGTGTTTATCCATGTCTTGGTGGAGGGATTCAGGAGGACTTGCTGTTTGTTTGGTAGTTGATGTGGCCTTCTGTGAATACCATGTGTTAGATTTGAATATGTTTTTAGTGTGTGTCGACATTCCAATAACGCACTTTAGAGAGATGTTTCATATGGTAAATTATCTTTATATTAAACTGTACTTCAAGTCAATATTTAAGACAAAAATGAAAGAGTATGCTGTTGAATTTCAATATTTACATGCGGGTATCAGGGGATCTCTAAAGTGCTGTCATCTTTTTCGGCTGCCATTTTTTTTACCCCTTTTTCTCCCCAATTGGTAGTTACAGTCTTCTCCCATTGCTGCACCTCCTGTATGGACTTGGGAGAGGCAAAGGTTGAGAGCCATGTGTCCTCCGAAACACATCCCTGCCAAGCAACACTGCTTGCTTAACCCAGACGTCTACCGCACTAACGTATCGGAGGAAACACTGTACAACTGGTGACCGTGTCAGCGTATGTGCACCTGGCCCACCACAGCGCGATGGGACAGGGATATCCCTAACCCGGACGATGCTGGGCCAATTGTGCATCACCTAATGGGTCTCACAGCCCGGGATCGAACCTGGATCTAATGTGAATCCTCAAGCACTGCAGTGCCTTATACCGCTGCACCATTCGGGAGGCCCCACTTAACCCTAACCCTAACCATTAGTCTAGTTAACGTTAGCCAGGTAAATAATGTTAGCCATCTAGCTAACATTAGAATTAACCACCTAGCTAACGTTAGCAACAACAAAATGGAATTCGTAACATGTAATACGTTTGCGAATTCGGAACATATTGTACTTTTTTAAAATTCCTAACATATTGTACAATTTGAAAATTCGTAACATATCATACAAATTGTAAGTCGTACGAACTGGATGATGGATATCCACAAATGAATACATACCATACGAATTGTAACGTATCATACTAAACGGGGTGTTTATGATTTACGTACAGAATAATATGAAATGTTCTGAGACCCGGTTGGAAAAATTGACATTGTGTTATACAGAAGGTAAAATGTTTGCAAAGATAATTTCCAGGCATCATGAAAACCAATGACAGATTATATATGCTTGTACATTCTACCTATTGATTACATACATTACTTACATACATAAACTCAGAAAAAAAAGAAACTTCCCTTTTTCAGGACCCTGTCTTTCAAAGATAATTTGTATTATAAAGGGGTTAAACACTGTTTCCCATGCTTGTTCAGTGAACCATAAACAATTAATGAACATGCACCTGTGGAATGGTCGTTAAGTCACTAACAGCTTACAGACGATATGCAATTACTGTCACAGTCATGAAAACTTAGGACACTAAAGAGGCCTTTCTACTGACTCTGAAAAACACCAAAATAAAGATGCCCAGGGTCCCTGCTCATCTGCGTGAACGTGCCTTAGGCATGCTGCAAGGAGACATGAGGACTGCAGATGTGGCCAGGGCAATAAATTGCAATGTCCGTACTGTGAGACGCCCAAGACAGCGCTACAGGGAAACAGGAAGGACAGCTGATCGTCTTCGCAGTGGCAGACCATGTGTAACAACACCTGCACAGGATCGGTATATCTGAACATCACACCTGCGGGACAGGTACAGTATGGCAACAACAACTTCTCGAGTTACACCAGGAACGAACAATCCCTCCATCAGTGCTCAGACTGTCCACAATAGGTTGAAAGAGGCTGGACTGAGTGCTTGTAGGCCTGTTGTAAGGCAGGTCCTCACCAGACATCACCAGCAACAACGTTGCCTATAGGCACAAACCCACTGTCGCTGGACCAGACAGGACTGGCAAAAAGTGCTCTTCACTGACAAGTTGCGGTTTTGTCTCACCACGGGTGAAGGTCGGATACGCGTTTATCGTTGAAGCAGCAGGAATGATTTACAGGTGGAGTGTCCGTCATGGTCTGAGGCGGTGTGTCACAGCATCATCGGACTGAGCTTGTTGTCAATGCAGGGAATCTTAACACTGCATTACAGGGAAGACATCCTCCTCCCTCAGGTGGTACCCTTCCTGCAGGCTTATCCTGACATGACCCACCAGCATTACAATGCCACCAGCTATACTGCTCGTTTTGTGCGTGATTTCCTGCAAGACAGGAATGTCAGTGTTCTGCCATGGCCAGTGAAGAGCCCGGATCTCAATCCCATTGAGCACGTCTGGGACCTGCTGGAACGGAGGGTGAGGACTAGGGCCATTCCCCCCAGAAATATCTGGGATCTTGCAGGTGCCTTGGTGGAAGAGTGGGGTAACATCTCACATCAAGAACTGGCAAATCTGGTGTAGTCCATGAGGAGGAGATGCACTGCAGTACTTAATGCAGCTCGTGGCCACACCAGATACTGACTGTTACTTTTGATTTTGATCCCCCCTTTGTTCAGGGACACATTATTCCATTTCTGTTAGTCACATGTCAGTGGAACTTGTTCAATTTATGTCTCAGTTGTTGAATCTTGTTATGTTCACACACATATTTACACATGTTAAGTTTGCTGAAAATAAACGTAGTTGACAGTGAGAGAACGTTTCTTTTTGTTCTAGTTTATATATTTATTTATATATTTTATTTAGTTTATATATTTTACATCATCCATTGTGGGTGTGTGAATTTGTGTGATACCCCACGTGTCTGTTTGAGAACTTATGTACAGCAACTTCTTTCCATTGTTGGTGTAAATTCAATTTGTTCTAAATCAGCTTTATAGTTCAAATACAATTTGACAAATCATTCACATTTGCACTGTTATATCTATCATATATAAAGCACGTGGAGGATACACAGAGAGCCTTCTGTGAGTGTGAGGGGTTCAAATCCACTGTTACATTGTTGCTTGCCTGTAAGCGTTTATTGTCAGTAAACATTGAAGCCTATGTCTGACAGGAACAGGTCCGGCAGGACCTTGATAAGAATTATGAAGAAACACGTTGAAACTGTCATAAATCCAGATTGATAAGGAGTTCATTTGACAAGGACAAGGAGAGATGGCAACCTGTTGGTGTCAATTACTAGAACAGACAAGGGACTTTTTCTTGCAACCTAGCAACCAGATTCTTGTCAATGTCACATAAATCTCCTTCAGCAAAAGAGGTTCTTCAAAAAATGGCTTCTACATAGCACCTTAATGTTGCTACTTAGAAACCTCTTATAAAGGTAGAATCATTTGTGGATGATACTATATTGAACCGTTAAAAGAAATCCTCCAAAGGGTCCTCTACAGGGACAAACAAATATCCCATCTTAGCACCACATTGTGTTGGTTTTGTAAGTATGGTCCCTTCTCCTGCATGGGATCGAATCCCAGCCTCACTGGTCATTTCAACTCTGTATTCTCTCTGTTTATTATGGCCAAACACAACCAGATACATAACATAAGTGAAGTGCACCTGTACTGCCAGTTTATTTCAAGCATTTTACTTGTCCTTCTGAAGCCTTCTAATTGAGTGTCACATGCTGTTGATTGCTGCTTCAGTTGACTGCTTCTAGTGTAGCGTGCTGAAAGCAATGCAGTGTAGTTTAACAGTAAAGAAAAAAGAAAATGACCGCATTGAGAAATTGGCTAAATTGTCCACGTAGACACTTTTTCAGGGATGCTAGTGGTTCTCTGTGGGAACCACGAGCCCCCGAAAAGTATAGAATGGCCTTATCTCACAGTATGTGCTCAAAGCAGAGCTCTAATTACCATTTTATGCCACTGAGTTTCACCCTTCTCTTTTCCAGGTCTCGTGTTGGCAGGAAATGGACAAATAAATTAGATTAAGGGTTGGGTTGATTAACCCTAGCGTCTAAGGGCCCGTGGCTGGGTTCCTACTAAGCTAAAATATGGAATTGTTTTAGGATGATCATATTTGAGCTATTTGAGTTAGAATTTTAAGATCCCTATAGGTATTAAACAAATAAAAGAAACAAACATTTAATTTGGCCTTACTCCTATCAGCCCATAGATAAAGCATTGAATAACATATTCCTACATGGTAAAACAGATAGTAAAAAGAATATATGTTTTGGAGTGTCTGTCCTATATCTGAGAGATACTGTATAAGAAATCTCCGGAAGTTATATAATTATTTTGTTACCCATATTTTTTTTTTATAGGCACTAAAGTACTTCTATACCTCCTTTCCTTTTTGAAACTGGTACTGGTTTACCTTCAGATGAGTCTTGTGAGGCTTGTTGGCGTTGTAGAGCAAAAAATCAAGCATGTACCGTATGTATCGCAATTCAACGGCTCAGACACAAGACGTATGTGGCAGGGTCTACAGGCAATTACGGACTACAAAAAGAAAACCAGCCACGTCACGGACACCGACGTCTTTCTTCCAGACAAACTAAAACAACTTTGAGGATAATACAGTGCCACTGACTTGGCCCGCTACCAAGGACTGTGGGCCCCCCCCCTCTTTCTCCTTTGCCAACGTGAGTAAGACATTTAAACGTGTTAACCCTCGCAAGGCTGCCGGCCCAGAAGGCATCCCTAGCCGTGTCCTCAGACCATGCGCAGACCATCTGGCTGTCCCCACATGCTTCAAGATGACCACCATTGTTCCTCTACCCAAGAAGGCAAAGTGCTTTGAGAGGCTAGTTAAGGATCATATCAACTCTACGGTTACCTGACAACTAAGACCCACTTCAATTTGCATTCCGCCCCAATAGGACCACAGACGATGCAATCGCCATCACACTGCACAATCCCATCTGGACAAGAGGAATACCTATGTAAGAATGCTGTTCATTGACTATAGCTCAGCCTTCAACACCATAGTACCCTCCAAGCTCATCATTAATCTCAGGGACCCTGGGTCTGAACACCACTCTGTTCAACTGGGTCCTAGACTTCCTGACGGGCCAACCCCCAGGTGGTGAAGGTAGGAAACAACACCTCCACTTTGCTGATCCTCAAAGCAGGGGCCCCAAAAGGGTGCGTGCTCAGCCCCCTCCTGTACATCCTGTTCACCCATGACTGCATGGCCAAGCAAGCCTCCAACTCTGAAATGATCCACCCACACAGACAGTGTGGTGAAGAAGGCGCAACATTTCATATTTTTTATTTAACCTTTATTTAACTAGGCAAGCCAGTTAAGAACAAATTATTATTTACAATGACAGCCTACCCTGAAGGCAGAAAGCCTCCTGCGGGGACAGGGGCTGGGATTAAAACATTAAAAAAAAAATATATATATATAGGACAAAACACACTTCACAACAAGAGAGACACCATAACACAACATAACGAGAGACCTAAGACAACAACATAGCATGGCAGCAACACATGACAATACAGCATGGTAGCATTACAACATGACAACAACATGGTATCAACACGACTTGGCATCAGTACAACATGGTAGCAGCACAAAACATGGTACAAACATTACTGGGCACAGACAACAGCACAAAGGGCAAGAAGGTAGAGACATCACGCGAAGCAGCCACAACTGTCAGTAAGAGTGTCCATGATTGAGTCTTAGAATGAAGAGATGGAGATAAAACTGTCCAGTTTCAGTTTTTGCAACTAGTTCCATTCGCTAGCTGCAGCGAACTGAAAAGAGGAGCGACCCAGGGATATGTGTGCTTTGGAGACCTTTATCAGAATGTGACTGGCAGAACAGGTGTTGTATGTGGAGGATGAGGGCTGCAGTAGGTATCTCAGATAGGTGGGAGTGAGGCCTAAGATCGTTTCATAAATAAGCATCAACCAGTGGGTCTTGCGATGTGTAAACAGAGATAACCAATTCACAGAGGAGTATATGTGATGTGTCCTATAAGGAGCATTGGTGGCAAATCTGATGGTTGAATGGTAAAGTACATCTAGCCACTCGAGAGCACCTTTACCTGCCAATCTATAAATTACGTCTCCGTAATCTAGCATGGGTAGGATGGTCATCTGAATCAGGGTTAGTTTGGCAGCTGTGGTGAAAGAGGAGTGATTACGGTAGAGGAAACCAAGTCTAGATTTAACCTTAGCCTGCAGCTTTGATTTGTGCTGAGAGAAGGACAGGGTACCATCTAGCCATACTCCCAAGTACTTGTATGAGGTGACTACCTCAAGCTCTAAACCCTCAGAGGTAGTAATCACACCGGTGGGGAGAGGGGCATTCTTCTTACCAAATCACATGACCTTTGTTTTGGAGGTGTTCAAAACAAGGTTAAGGGCAGAGATAACTTATTGGACATTAAGAAAGCTTTGTTATAGAGTGTTTAACACAAAATCCTGGGAGGGGCCAGCTGAGTATAAGACGGTATAATCTGCAACTTGAGGAGGGCATATGAGGTATGCGGTCAGCTGTAGGGCTGGCTCAGGGAAGAGGATGCCCCTGCCTTGCATAGTCCCGTAGGAAATCTTTAATTGGGCATGGGACACAAGCTAAGGCTTGATCACCCTTTAGCTGGCCACCTTTGATGAGGGTGTTTAGTGATTAAAGGCCCAAACACCCACTGATTCGAAGGCACACTACTGAGGATGTGTCCCAAAATTGACATCTTAACCCAGTCTAAGAAATAAACCTCCCATGCCACTCTGTCAACATCACGGCAAATCTCATGTGAGTGCATACCATCTATTGGCACAATTGACATTTTTTAACATATCGTCCCGTGTTTGATGATTCTGCATATAAATGGATGAGAGAGCATTGAGGTTCCTTGGTGACAGGCTGGCTTGAGCTTTATATGTTGTTGATGTAAATTGAGAAGAGTGTGGGGCCTAGGATCGAGCATTGAGGTACTCCCTTGGTGACAGGCAATGGCTGAGACAGCATATTTTCTGACTTTATACACTGCACTCTTTGAGAAAGGTAGTTAGCAAACCAGGCCAAAGACCCCTCAGAGACACTAATACTCCTTAGCCTTGTGTCTAATTTATAAAACAGATCTTTATTGCTTGCTGTCTGGGGATCAATTTTGAACAAGTTTTTCCAACACTTTTGATAAACAGGGAAAAATGACATCCAGCAGAAAACCTCATAAAGAAGAAAGTGTCTAATTTATAAAACAGACTTACGATCAATTTTGAACTTAAGTATGACATCCGCAGAAAAACCTCATAATAGTCATTGCTTGCTGTCTGGGGTTTTAGGCTGGGTTTCTGTACAGCACTTTGAGATATCAGCTGAACTGAAGGGCTTTTTAAGTTTTTCCAACACTTTTGATAAACAGGGAAAAATAGAAATGGGCATTTAACAGTTAGGATCAGCTTTATCTCTCCCTTTAAATAAAGAATGCACCATGGCTGCCTTCAAAGCAATGGAAAACTCCCAAGAGAGGAGAGACAGGTTAAAAAAGTCAGAGATGGGCTTGGCGATGGTAAGGACAGCAATCTTAAAGAAGAAAGTGTCTAATTTATAAAACAGACTTACGATCAATTTTGAACTTAAGTATGACATCCGCAGAAAACCTCATATAAGTAGTTATTCATAAAACCTTACTTTGACTTGGAAATGAGCTTATCTCTACGCAAAGTCTAGACTTGACGTAAGTGATTTTCCTGCTGGTTATGTAGGGGTTTTGCCCGTTTGGGACCCATACGCGTCCACCCTGTGGTGAACATTACATTAGCTTTATGAACAAGTTGTTAGTAATTATCCATTAAAGGTGTGAGGACTGAATTGCCACACGCAAGGTGTTTTGAATTAAAAACAGGATGCGATGTTCTATAAATAGTGTGTCAAATTAGAAAAGGTAGCCATGGCTGTTCCTGAGTTATTGGAAGACATTGAAAACCGTGCTTTTAGAAGGGAGAGAGTTTTCAGAGACCAGAATGACTTTTTTTGCGCATGATGATCCATGGCTTTTAAGTCGCTATGGTCTCACAAGAAGTGGTCTGTCAGAGTTTTGCACGGATTTAGCCCCTAATCTGAAAAGGAAGACTGTATTCATGCCATACCTGTATCTGTCCAAGTGCTGTCCACTCTGGGATTCCTCACTACTGGTACATTCCAGAGGGAAATTTACAGAGGCCAGATAATGAAGGAAGGCTTGCTCATTAAAGTTTTTTAGCAAGTGTCTATGACAAGTCAGGAAAGGTTGTTTCACTGAGCAGCCATTACGAACACAGGCTGTAAAACAGTGATTAAAATGTTTTCATCTTTATTTAACTAGGCAAGTCAGTTAAGAACAAATTCTTATTTTCAATGATGGCCTAGGAACAGTGGGTTAACTGCCTTGTTCAGGGGCAGATTGATTTTTACCTTGTCAGCTCGGTGATTCAAAACAGTGATCACTAAGGTCATTACAGAAAACACCCGACTGATTCCTATCAGGATTATTTGTAAGGATAACATCAAGGAAAGTAGCCTTTTCTGGGTGTTTGGAGTCATACCTTGTGGGATTGGTTATAATCTGAGAAAGATTTAGGGAGTCCCATTGCTTTAGGACTTAGTCAGGTGGTTTAAGCATGTCCCAGTTTAGGTCACCTAGCAGGACAAATTCAGACTTAGTATAAGGAGCCATGAGAGAGTTAGGTTATTTAGGGTACAGTCCGGTGTTTATGGTGGCCGATAACACCCAGCAACAGTCAACAAAGAGTTATTGGAAAGTTTGATGCGTAAAACCAGGGCATCAAATTGTTTGGGGACAGACTTGGTGGAGACAACCGAGCACTGAAGGTGATCCTTGGTAAAGATTGCCACTCCCCCACCTTTGGAAGATCTGTCTTGCCGAAAAAGGTTATAACCAGAAAGGTAAACATCAGTGTTCCAAACACTCTTTCTTAACCACATCTCAGTAATGACCAACACATCTGGATTGGAATTGTTAACCCACACTTTCAATTTATACATTTTAGGTATTAAGCTCTAGTGTTAATGTATAGAAAACCTAGGTTTTTACGAGAGCAGAAATCAGTGAAGCAGATAACAGAGCACAAATCAGAATTGGGGCTAGCAACAGTAGATATGCCATGATGTACATGCACATCTCCAGATATAATCAGCAGTAATAACATCAGGGCACGGCAGAGGACAGGGAGAGCTCTGCAGTGTTAATTTATAACAGTTGCATGTGCATTAGATGGCAACAAGATCATCAATTTCTGTATGTATTGTTGTGAATTGTTAGATACTAATGCACTGTTGGGGCTAGGAACCCAAGCATTTCACTACACCCACAAATAAATATGTTTATGTTACCAATACAATTTGATTGATTTGAATGAAGGGGGCTATTGAGGAGAGAAGCATACTCCTCTGTTTGCCTATTAACGAATTGATACTCTCCTACGTATCAAATCAAATTGTATGTGTCACATGCGCCAAATACAACAGATGTGGACCTGAAATGATTACTTACAAGTCCTTAACCAACAAAACAGTTCAAGAATGTCACTTATCGGTTTCCGGGTCACGGAGGACAGAGGAGTCAAGGAGAGGACAGACTTTATTCCCAATTGAGTATCTCCCTTAGGATTAAGTCACTTGTGCTGCTCGCACATTGAAATCCACAGGTTTTAAAGCTTTGTTCACATTGGCAGTTTGAAGTGACTCAAATCACCTTCATAGGTGGTTTAAAGTCAGATACAAATCTAATTCCCGGCCATGCGGCACAATCAAATCTGATATATTTGCTATATCTGATATATTTGGAATATATTGTTGCTTGCTAGCTACTCTGTTGACAGTTTGACAAGAACATGTGGTAGCTTGTTAATTTTTTACAAACAAATGAGTGAATGTGCTAGAAAGCTAATCAGCTACCTAGCTTGCTAGGTGACTTTAAGTGAGGTGAGGTGAGGCTTTAAAAGTGTTCTTACACTATGATTTTGAACATTCAAAGCAACTGGGAAACATCAATGACAGTCATTGTTTCTACCTTCGCTTGCTACATAACTTCTGAGTGATAGGAAGCATGAGCACCACCACCAATAAACCTACCCCACAGCACACACACACGTAGTTCCTATGACAACTAGCATAGCATGTCAGCAAATGACGGCTGTCTGACCACACACAAATCCAATTTGGTCACTTGTAACTTGCTGTTTGGACAGTCAGTATTCCAAAACGGATTGATTTGAGCGTTAAGGTCTGCGGTGTGAACAATGCTTAAGTGTTATGCTAGAGATGGTGATGGACTGAGCGATCAGCCAACGAAAATCAAGTGGGGGTCTTCCCGTGCCTGCCATACTGGGCATGTTATCTTATGTCCTGGGAATGTTCTTGGTTTGTTGGGAAGACACTTGTCTTCAACTGTAGGCATGATGTGAATATCGACAAGATGTCATTTTTGGGCTGCCTAAATATTTTTTTTGCAGAAACCTTAAGTTTCACATCAGTAATATCAGTGCCAACTTTAAATAAAAGTTCCAATCCAAATAATAGAATATCATGTTTAATGACAGAAAAAAACTTTACAGATGAAAGACAACCTTGAGAAAGCACACACAGTACGTTCAATTAACAAATATGCTAAATGTAACAATCTCTATCAGATGTAACAATAGCGTTTCACCCAAAAACTGACAACCATCATCAATTATGCTTTATTTAAGTTATAATGCTCGAGAAGCCGGGATTTGGAGGATATATTCGCCTGGGTGTTCGTCGAGGGCATGCAAAGCGTGCCAATATATCCTCCAAACATCGACTTCGAGGGCATTATTGCTTTTATTCAATGGGATACCAACATATTCAAATAATGATTAACATATTTGATGAATTTATTCATACCATTTCATCCTTCCGCAAGATGTAGTCCCGACAGATATATAGGGCTGCTAGCCAAGCTGGCTGGTCGTCTGTTCTATGGGTTTGGTTGCCAGAAACGTGACACATTCGTTCAGTCTTTTTGTTCTGTACGGACTCGACCCAGTCGTTCGTTCTAAATGTACCATTGCCATACTGTCTGGCAATGTTCTTATACCTTGCTTGCTAGCTAGCCAACTGCGGCTAATTTACAGTCACGTCCAACAGTGTAGCCAGAATAACAACAGAGTAGCTGTATTTGCATTTGTTTAAGCTGTTTTTTTGTGACATTTATTTGGTACGTCCATAACAATGAACTAATCATGCGCAATTCCACCTGGCATGAAATATGTGCTCTCTCGTCAAGACACTGTTGTTCGAGAGCTAGCCAACAACACAGCTAACACTAACACAGTTTAAAACTGAAGCTGGAAAGACTGCAAAATAGCTACAGTTAATTTTGTTTTACCTGTTTTCTATTGAAAGTTATTTGTATATATCCATAAAAATTATGCATATTCATGATTTCAACTGGCTGAGAAAAGTTGCCTGCCTGTCTGTCTCATCCCGACACATTCATTACTATGGGACAGCTGGAGATATTGAATATTGAAACAATTTTGCAAATGTCGGAACAGACAGACAGCAAGGTTATTACAATTTAGTTTAAAACTAAATGTTAGTTTAAAAGAAATGTGAGATAATGTCTAAATGCTATCCCCACTATGCTTTTTATAGTGGGGATAAAGTTTATACATTGGCTGGCTGGGCTGATGAGACAGTGGATTGCGCAGTCAGGTGGAAAAGAGTAAATAGGCATTTTAACGTCATAGATTTAGCTGGTGGTAACTTGTGGAATAGACACTAGCTGGAATGCAGTTTTAACCAATCAGAATTCAGGATAAGACCCACCCGTTGTATAATTATTAACAACTACTTGAAATGTGAGAAATGTGAGATGTCCCAATACAATGACATTAAACTTGCTAAAGCAAAACAATCATTTGAAGCTCACTGGTCACACACTGGTTGAATCAATGTTGTTTCCACGTAATTTCAATGATATTACATTGAACCAACGTGGAATAGACGTTGAATTGACGTCTGCACCCGGTGGGTTGCATAGCCTTCACAACCAAAACATAAGTTACATTTCTATTAGGAATAGCAAACTGACAACACAGGCATTTGTACAACATAATTATATATTGCATCTGTAACTTGGAGACATGCCACTGGTTAATTCAGCTCATCTGAAGTGGTTCATTGAGTACATTCTGTTGTACAACTGGTTCCCAACAGTTTAATCTGTAAATGATATCTCAATCATCTTTGAGTATATTTGAAATATGTCACTAAAAACAGTTTCTTGCCAACAATGTTTGTCCCCGTTATTTAGTTTTACCTCTTGTGGAGACCACCAGATACAGGATAATTTTAATTCACTTGTCCATGATGAGGACATACACATTAGGATGATTAGAAATAATGCTAGAGGGCAATGCCACGGTAACGGAATTACACTTTAAAATATATGCCAAACAAAAACCATTGATTTTAAAGTTGAACAAACCATAAAACTCTATGCAGAAGGTCTCCTTTGAACAATTTACACAGAGCATTTCACGAAAACACATTTACATGTACTTATGCGACCACGTTTCGCAGAAACTTTGTTAAATATCTGCACCAAATTAAGAGTCAAAG
This sequence comes from Oncorhynchus nerka, assembly GCF_034236695.1. NCBI lineage: Eukaryota > Metazoa > Chordata > Actinopteri > Salmoniformes > Salmonidae > Oncorhynchus > Oncorhynchus nerka. The sequence continues at coordinate 68,376,491 of NC_088399.1, read as the reverse complement.
ATGCGGATTAGGCCCTAATCTATCTCTTATTTCAACTCATGAAACATGGGACCAACACATGCATCTCATCATCATATTTATGGAGATGAATGTCATTCTCTTCATGATGATGTATCCTGAATAGGTACACAAAGGTAGAAATATGCATATTCTTATTTTGCATATTTGGGTATTGTTCTACACACTGGCTATTATTGTAATGAGCTCCGCCCCCAAACAAGACCACATTTGGTTTGTCCGGACCAGACCAAATCGGAAACAATGAAAGAAGTCTATGTTTCACAAATTTGGGCATCACAGTACAGCACAGTAGAGCATAGTAGAGTACAGTACAATACAGTATATTATACTGTACTCTACTCTGGTGTACTGTACTGCAGTAAACTCTACTCTAATGTTATTTACTGTACTGCACTCTGATGTCCAAACTTGTGAAACATAGATGATTGGTTAAGGTTTGGTCCGGCCAGGGCGGACTGATCAAATTTCAACTCGCTTTCAACATCCATGGACATCCGGTGTCGGTCGGTGCTCATTGGGTGAGGATGCTTCTTACAGTAAGTGGAAAGAGGATAGGTGGTAGGTGTCATGGTAGGTGTCAATAAGAGCTGAGAGTATCAAGGCACAAGGCGAGACCCAGATGCAGACACAGGAGGCAGATGTTTGGAGTCTTACAATGTTTATTAATCCAAAGGGGTAGGTAAGAGAATGGTCGTGGACAGGAAAAAAGGTCAAAACCAGATCAGAGTCCAATAGGTACCGAAGAGCAGGCAGAATCAAGGTCAGGGCAGGCAGGATGAACAGGCAGGCAGGAAAGTAGTCCAGAGTCAAGCAGGGGTCAGAACTGGGAGGACTATAAAAAGAGAATAGAAAGGAGTACGGGAAAAACACACTGGTTGACTTGACTAAACATACAAGACGATCTGGCACAGAGACAGGAACCACAGGGATAAATACACTGGGGAAAATAAGCGACATCTGGAGGGGGTGGAGACAATCACAGGAACAGTTGAAAGAGATCAGGACATGACAGGGAGAGGTGACATTAAGTGTAGACAGAGATAGAGAGAGTGGAAGAGAGATAGAGAGGGAGAGGAAGGGGTTGCCCAGACTGTTTTCACAGTCTTGCATTGACCATCAGACAACAGAAAGAGAAAAAACAGTTATGAGCTGAACATAAAATTATGCCAGTGGAAGGGTGGACAGTAGCGTGGTTTGTGAGTTCTATGATTTCCCATTGTAGGCAATTCAATTGCAGTAATTCCATTACTGATTTTTCTGTAATTCTGTTACTGATTTGGTGACTGAACTACGAATTTGAATCACTTAATAATTCATAAACAAACTTGATATCAGTAAAACAGTATAACAAATTGGTAGGTTTACCTTTACTTGTTACCTCTGTGAACTTTCATTATCCTCACGAGGGAGAGAAATGAGAAAATATCTTAAAGAGATGTGGGATTTTGGTAAAGGAATTACAAGGCCCAAGGCAATGTTTCTTAAACTTACAGAAGGTAAATCATTTCTCCAAAACAAAATATAAGTGTTAATATTAGTTGGCAGGGGTTTTGACTTCAACATTGTGTTTCTTGTCCCACTTTTCTTGTAAATGTAGTCTATGGCCTTTTTCCCATATTTTTAACCCCAAAAAGTATTTGCTTATTCCTAAGGAGCAATCAACTGTTGACTCAAAATGCCAGTCATATAGATCTAGCAAAGAAGTCTTAAAAATGCAACAAAAAAATGGTACCCCAACAATATCAATATACAGCATTAAAGGAAGTGGCCCACACTGGGTTTTAACTGCCAACCCCTTGTGTGTCTAACCATGCTGCTCTAACAGGACAAATAGCTTGCATCTCTTGAGCTGAGAGACATGGGTCATTTGCAATAAATATCATACCAAAAATTGTATTAGGACACCTGCTCATCGAACATCTCACTGCCCACTTTTGCTGCTATGAAAGCCTCCACTCTAGGAAGGCTTTCCACAAGATGTTGGGACATTGCTGAGGGGACTTGTTTCCATTCAGTCACAAGAGTATTAGTGAGGTCGAGCACTGATGTTGGGCGATTAGGCCCGGCTCGTAGTCAGTGTTCCAATTCATCCCAAAGATCCTCGATGGGTTTGAGGTCAGGGCTCTGTGCAAGCCAGTCAAGTTCTTCCACATCAATTTCAACAAACCACTTCTGTATGGACCTCACTTTGTGCACAGGGGCTTTGTCATAATGGAACAGGAAAGGGCCTTCCCCCGAACTGGTGCCACAAAGTTATCAGTGTATGCTGTAGTGTTAAGATTTCCCTTCACTGGAAGTAAGGGGCCTAGCCCGAACCATTAATTTTTTTTTATTTTTTTTAACCTTTATTTAACCAGGCAAGTCAGTTAAGAACTCATTCTTATTTTCAATGACGGCCTGGGAACAGTGGGTTAACTGCCTGTTCAGGGGCAGAACGACAGATTTGTACCTTGTCAGCTCGGGGGTTTAAACTCGCAACCTTCCGGTTACTAGTCCAACACTCTAACGACTAGGCTACGCTGCCGCCCCATGAAAAACAGCCCGAGACTATTATTCCTCCTCCACCAAACTTTACAGTTGGCACTAAGCAGTCGGTCAGGTAGCGTTCTCCCGGCATCCACCAAACCCAGATTCGTTGGTCGGATTGCCAGATGGTCAAGGTTGATCCATAGCTAGTGAACGCATTTTCACTGCTCCAGAGTCGAATGGTGCGGACGCTTGGCATTGCGCATGGTGATCTTAGGCTTTGGTGCGGCTGCTCGGCCATGGAAACCCATTTCATGAAGCTCATGGCGAACAGTTATTGTACTGATGTTGCTTCCAGAGGCAGTTTGGAACTCTGTAGTGAGTGTTGCAACCGAGGTCAGACAATTTGTACACGCTATGCACCTCAGCACTCGGCTGTCCCATTCTGTGAGCTTGTGTGGCCAAGCACTTTGCGGCTGAGCCGGTGTTGCTCCTAGATGTTTCCACTTCACAATAATATCACTTACAGTTGACCGGGGCAGCTCTAGCAGGGCAGAAATTTGACGAACTGACTTGTTGGAAAGGTGGCATCCTATGACAGTGCCATGTTAAAAGTCACTGAGCTCTTCAGTAAGGCCATTCCACAGCCAATGTTTGTCTATGGAGATTGCATGGCTGGGTGCTCGATTTTTATACAGCTGTCCGTAACAGGTGTGGCTGAAATAGCCGAATCCACTAATTTGAAGGGGTGTCCACATACTTTTATATATATAGTGTTGTTTCAGTTTTCTGGGGGCTGAATACCTAAAGATTTTGTCTCAATAATTAATTTTACACTCCATCTCAAAATAAGATGCAATAACATGTTGTTAACTTGTTTCCTAATTTGATTTGAAATTTGATTTGCTTTCCCTTGCAATAATTAAGTTTAATTTAAGAAATGATCCCACAAACTATAGAAAACAACACAATGCATAATTTGAAGGAATGTCCTGATGATGTTCACAAAAATTCACACCCTTGTCGTGTTCATGCAAAAGGCAACAAGGCATTTGTCTCATAATATAGATACAACTTTGTTTTTGGTAAAGGAAAAAAAGCTTTGTCATACCCATGCGAAAACACCAACAAAATTGAATTGAAGCTTTAATTAATCTATGTCTGAGGTTCAGCGATATCCTTCTCAGGTGAGGTCATTGAGCGGACAGAGGCCCTTGGGACTGGGACCCAGCGATAGAGTGGTAGAGGGAAGTGCTGACCTCTTGGTGTAAGACTGGGCCGTGTGGCTTTCCATATTGTTGAGCGGGATGCCCAGCTGTCCATCGCGGTTCTGGCCCTCATTGGAGTTGACTGCCGAGAGGCAGGCTTTGGAAGCGATTGCGAGACTTGACTTCAAGACCAGGGTGCGCAGGGCCTTGCGGTACTCCCTGCGAATGAGGCAGTAGATGACAGGGTTGAGGCAGCAACTGGTGAAGGCCAGACAGTTGGCCAAGGGGAAGAGGTAGGTCTGGACAAAGTAGTAGGAGGGACTGATTTCTGTTAGATCCAGTTGGATCAGCGCACTCCAGAGAGTTAGCACGTTATACGGGAACCAGCAGGTGCAGAAGGAGAGCACCACAACTGCCACGGACTTGGAGACATGAGCCTGTCGCTGTGGGTTGACACCGTTCAGCTTGTGCCGGCAGAGGAAGCGCAGCAGGAGCAGGTAGGAGAGGATCATGATGAAGTAGGGCAACAGGAAGCCAAACAGAAGCCTCAGGAGTTGGTTGACAGCCAGCCAATTCGTACCTTTAGGGAAGCGGAGCAGACATGCAGTGTCATTGGCCATGCCTACTCTGTTGAGATCGGCGAACACGGCACGCGGTGCAGCAGCCACCAGTGCCCCGGCCCATATAAGTGCGGTAGTTACCCGGGAATCACAAAGCTTGTGACCGAGTGGTGCAGCGGGCTTGAGTGCAGTAGCCACTGAACAGTAGCGGGTCAAGCTCATGGCCATCAGGAAGAAGCAACTGGCGTAGACGTTGAGGCCCGTCAGGAGGGACACGGCCTTGCACATGGCCAAACCAAAAGGCCAGTTGTAGTCCAGGGTGATGTCTACTGCCCAGAACGGCAGCGCCACGGAGAGTAGCAAGTCAGCCAGGGCCAGGTTGAACACAAAGAAGTTGATGGCACTCTTGACGATGGTCCGGGTGGAGCAGAGAAGGTACAGCACGAGAAGATTGCCCAGCAGTCCGCCGGTGGCCACGGCACAGTACACCACGGAGATGATGGCGCGCAGCCAGTGGGAGCCATCGCCAGGGAAGTCCAGATTGTATACCATGCTGGTGTTATGGAAGGTCAGGTGGGAATGGTTGCAGGAGGGGTCCTTGTGCAGGATCTGGTACAACATCTCAAGTCTCTGGAAGTCAGCCTCAGACATTTTGGATGTGGCCAGGAGAAAACCCACCCAAAAGAACAGTTGAGAGAATTCTGAATTATGGCTGTGTAGAAGAAGCTGTCAAGAAGAAGCTTTTACAATGGTAAAAGACAGGTCATTCCTGGTTGGTCCGATGACAAGTTAATGTACATTTATTGATTGTCCTCCATTTCCTGCAAGAAAAGGAGATATGCATATTATTTTTCATGCCTAAAGGGACATTGCTCATCTGATTAAATGAAAGGGTGTCACATATGAAAGCCATACTTGTTTGATAATTTCGAGGGATGTAATTGTTATGAAAATATCCATCATAAGATTAATTTCAAAATGTATTTGAAAAACAACAAAATGGCAGCCTCACCACTGGGTTTGCCATAAAGCTGAGGGATGGGGCTTGAGAAATATAACCACTCTCATATTTATAGATGGCGCAACAGTATTATCTGCGTGTGGCAAGAAGCAAGGGCAATATTTAAGCTATACATGGTTATTAACAAACTATGAATTAAAACAACCTTATATTTTAGGTTATGATGGGTTATAGTTGAACTAAGCTCTTAAGGTATTTATAATTGGTATTCTTCAAAATTCTAAAAGTATTCAGACCCCTTGACTTTTCCCACATTTTACTACATTAGACTCATTCTAAAATGGATTAAATACATGTTTATCCTCATTAATCTACACACAGTACCCCATAATGACAAAGCAAAAACAGGTTTTTAAAAATGGTTTTCAAATTCAGAAATATCTCATTTACATAAGTATTCACACCCGAGTCAATACTTTGTTGAAGCACCTTTGACAGTGATTACAGCTGTGAGGTCCCATGTAGGTCAGTTGGTAGAGCATGGTGCTTGCAACACCAGGGTTGTGGGTTTGATTCACATGTGGAACCAGTCTGAAAATGTAAGCACTCACTAGTGTAAGTCACTCTGGATAAGAGTGTCTGCTAAAATGTAAATTAATATTTTTGGGTAAGTCTCTAAGAGCTTTCCACACCGAGATTGTGCAACATTTTCTCATAACTCCACAAGCTCTGTCAAATTGGTTGTTGATCATTGCTAGACAACCATTTTCAGGTCTTGCCATAGATTTCAAGTATATTTAAATCAAAACTGTAACTCGGCCACTCAGGTACATTCATTGTCTTCTTGGTAAGCAACTCCAGTGTAGATGTTTGCACTCACTGTATATAGACTTTTTGTTTTCTTTTGTTCTACTGTATTATTGACTGTATGTTTTGTTTATTCCATGTGTAACTCTGTGTTGTTGTATGTGTCGCATTGCTCCGCTTTATCTTGGCCAGGTCGCAGTTGCAAATGAGAACTTGTTCTCAACTAGCCTACCTGGTTAAATAAAGGTGTTCTCAACTAGCCTACCTGGTTAAATAAAGGTGTTCTCAACTAGCCTACCTGGTTAAATAAAGGTGTTCTCAACTAGCCTACCTGGTTAAATAAAGGTGAAATAAAAATAAAATAAAATCTGGCCTTGTGATTTAGGTTATTGCCATGCTGAAAGGTGAATTCATCTCCCAGTCCTTAATGATTACAAGCATACCGACAACTTGATGCAGCCACCCCTATGCTTGCAAATATGGAAACTGGTACTCAGTAATGTGTTGTATTGGATTCCCCCCAAACATAACACTTTGTATTCAGTACAAAAAGTGAATTGCTTTGCCACATTTTTTTTTGCAGTAATAATTTAGTGCCTTGTCGCAAACAGGATGCTTGTTTTGGAATATTTCTATTCTGTAAAGGCTTACTTCTTTTCACTCTGTTATTTAGGTTAGTATTGTGGAGTAACTACAATGTTGTTTATCCGTCCTCAGTTCTCTCCCATCACAGCCATTAAACTCTGTTCCCGTTTTAAAGTCACCATTGGCCTCATGGTGAAATCCCTGAGCGGTTTCCGTTCTCTGAAAACGGAGTTAGGAACGACGCCTATATCTTTGTAGTGACTGAGTGTATTGATACACCATACAAAGTGTAATGAATAATTTCACCATGCTCAAAAAGGGATGTAAAAATCAATATCTGCTTTTTTTTTTACCCATCTACCAATAGGTGCCCTTCTTTACGAGGCATTGGAAAACCTTGCTGGTCTTTGTGGTTCAATCACAGCCAATCTGTGTTTGAAATTCACTGCTCGACTGAGGGACCTTGCAAATAATTGTATGTGTTGGGTACAGAGATGAGGTAGTCATTCAAAAATAATGTTAACACTGTTATTGCATGCAAAGTGAGTCCATGTGACTTCATGTGACTTGTTAAGCACATTTGTACTCCTGAACATATTTAGGCTTGCCATAACAAAGGGGTTGAATACATTGACTCAATATATGTGAGCTTTAATTTGTAAAAATGTTTAAAAAGACCATTCCACTTTGACATTATGGGATATTGTAGGCCAGTGATAAAAACATCTACATTTAAAACATTTTTAATTCAGGCTGTAACACAACAAAATGTGGAAAAAGTCAAGGGGTGTGAATACTTTCTGAAGGCACTGTACTGATTTTGAAGGTTTACTACCATTATCACACAGCGTTGCCATATGGTCTCATTGTAATTTTTTCTCTCACTTTATTATGAAATTGATTTATGAAAACTTGCTTAAAATGAAGACTAACCATTCTTAACTAACCCTTGTAACGATTGCCAATCTTTCATTTAAGGAGAAATGTACACGTTTTTATCATAATCATGTATGGTGTAGGAAGGAGTAGCAACGAAGTGTTATCAACAAAATATAATTGGGAAAACACATGTTTTATTGTCACATAGGTGCAGTGAAATGTGTTGTTTTACAGGTTCAGCCATAGTAGCACAGCGCCCATTGAGCAAATGAGTGTTAAGTGCCTTGCTTAAGCGCACATCGCCTCGGGAATAACGAACCAGCCACCTTTCTGTTCCTGGGCCAACCGCATAACCGCTAGGCTACCTGCCGCCTGCTTTAGTTATTCAAACGAGACAGCTAATATTAGAAAAGATGGTTTATGGTCAAGCGAGCAATTTAACAAAATCAAGTGGCCTAGGTGATTCCGGGGACACGTATCCCTTTTAGAATTGAAACAGACAAGTGCGCTTGTCATAAAAATTAATTCGATCTATGTGCAATGGAAAGTTATCCAACTAACAATGACAGGAAATACATATCGGACGTGAATGTAAAAGTCTGCCTAACATTACAGATGAGCTCTCACCTGACTTGAATGGACGGTAATCAGTTCAGTGGGCTTCAGTTGCTCCGATGCCAATGTTCCACAGGTCCGCTTTTGGAGGTCCGCACCATCCGAAAAGACCACCTGCCTCAGCAGCGTATGAATGTAGCAGTGGAACAGTTATGAACAGATGAACATAATGCAGACTGGACTGCAACCTTGCATCTGTCCCTCCCCGTTGCAGTTCCTAAATTCACACTGTCCCGCTGGTACGAAACACTTCGGAACAGTTCACTGGTGGGGACGCTCGTTTTGTAAACTACAAATAACCTGTGTGAATGACGTTTGAGAAGTGAATGCATTACTCATCGAAAGGGTTATATAACCCGATGCAATTTGCCTGGAATCCACTAACGTTGCGCGTTTAATATAGCAACTACACGTATTAATAAATGGACTGGAATTAAGGCGACAAATTGTCGTTCTTAAATTGAACCAAGAGCCAAATAAAATGAAAACATACCCCCTGTTGCCCTTATCAAAAGTTCCACGATATCAACGAAGTCATAGCTTTACACAGTTCAAATGAACGGGATATGTTTGGGAAAGTGAAAGGTGTGATGGCATAGTGGCCTAGAGAATCTTAAACGAAAAAAAGGTTCTGCCAGAACATGTAGCCAGAATTGCCTCCAACAATATCGGATTTACACTAAATAAGTGGTCTACCTTTTAATTCATGCATGTTGCCCAGTTGCAGTGAAAAACCATTGTTCATATCAAGGCGAGGTCTACAGTGAGCTACAAAAGTATTTGGACAGTGACATATGTTGTTTTTTTATCTGTACTCTACCATTTAAAAAAAATGATCTCCTCTAGACATAGGATCATCATTATTCACGAATCATTCAGGATTATCCTTAATCATGGTAGCATCCACATTAATTTAGACGTGTTTAGAAACATATTCTATTCTTATTTACAATAAAAGTGACTAAAATGACACAAGACATTATTTACCATTAATTTATAATGGACACAAAATAATCTGAAATGCAACCAAAACAAACACAAATGCATCTAACAAATTGTGCTGTAATTTCTCAACAGTTCACCCGATATGGATGAAAATACCCTCAAATTAAAGCAAACAGTCTGCACTTTAACCTCATAGTCATTGTGTCATTTAAAATCCAAAGTATTGGACTACAGAGCCAAAATGACAAGAAAAATATCTATGTTCCAATACTTTTTGAGCTATGTCTGGAGGAGATTAGCATATTAATTGCTTTAAATATTATACATATAGCCTACAAACTAACTGCCTGTTTTCTTCTACATTTCATATAGGCCTACATATTTGAGAAAGAATCAAGCCATAGCCCACTGGATAGGGAAGTCAATTCAACTTCTTTTCCAAGTTGATTCAACATCATTGATGTGACATGGAAACAACGTTGATTCAACCATTCATTTTATGCCCAGTGGGGAGGTTAAATTAGGCTATGTAGGCTACTCATAAAGCTATGTGTACTTAGATATCGATATTGATCAAGGTATATGACACGTTATAAATAGGCACTAGGTTATCTGTTTTCATCAATTTTTTTCAAATTGGTAATGACGTTCTCTAAATTAGATTTTTCAAGAATGGGCTCTTTATTGCAGAGTCCACTGTTGATATTGGAAAGGTCATCAGCAATGAATGAGTTGATTAGATTAGCTGTGGAAAAGGCAGGGTGATACAGAGGGACTAACACAGATTATCTTATCTCTCTGCATTAAAGGCCCAGTGCCCATGTTTTATATATATTTCCACACATCGAGTTTGTAATAATATTGTGAAAATGATTATAATGCCCTCCTAGTGTAAGAGCTGTTTGGGAGGGAGTTTTGGCCTTCTGTGGTGACGTCAACATGCGGTACATTTGTTAATAGACCAATAAGAAAAAGAGTTCCAAATCTCTTTGCCAATAAAAGAAAATCTTAATTTTCCCCCTCCCCACCCAAACCACTCCCAGACAGTCCTACAGTAGCAAAATTATTGTTTGAGAAATTGCTCTTTGCTAAGCAGCTATTTCAGTTTATTTTGTAAAGTTTTAATTTAAAACAATACAATTTAGGGAATGAAATGTTATCCAGAAATGATTTGATAATGAGATAAAAACAGCTGCATTGGACCTTTAAGCCATCTCTCCCTGTCTTTAAGTAGCAGAACAAAACAAACATTTTCTCTGCATGTTTACCAGTGGATTAGGCCTACCGATGAACACGTTACGTGTTGACCCTACAGACTTGACCAGATTCCTGTCATGTAGAAGAAACAGTCACCATCTTCCTTTGAATGTAGGCATAGCCTTCATATCCCTACAATAAAGTATTTAAAATACAGTAGCTGTGCGTATGTAAAATCAACGGGGAAGCCAATACAGAACAAATGCCATATTACAACCTATGTGTTGTGATAATTGTGTTGCTTGCTCTTTAACCTGTTAGTTCATATGCCTTGACACCGTGAATATATATATATACACACACACACACACACTGGGGAGAACAAGTATTTAATACACTGCCGATTTTGCAGGTTTTCCTACTTACAAAGCATGTAGAGGTCTGTAATTTTTTATCATAGGTACACTTCAACTGTGAGAGACGGAATCTAAAAATCTAGAAAATCACATTGTATGATTTTTAAGTAATTAATTTGCATTTTATTTCATGACATAAGTATTTGATCACCTACCAACCAGTAAGAACTCCTTTTACTGAGGAGTGGTTTCCATCTGGCCACTCTACCATAAAGGCCTGATTGGCGGAGTGGGCAGAGATTGTGGTCCTTCTGGAAGTTTCTCCCATCTCCACATAGAAACTCTTGAGCTCTGTCAAATTGACCATTGGGTTCTTGGTCACCTCCCTGACCAAGGCCCTTCTCCCCCGATTGCTCAGTTTGGCTGGGCGGCCAGCTTGATGGAGGCCACTGTGTTCTTGGGGACTTTCAATGCTGCAGACATGTTTTGGTACCCTTCCCTATGTCTGTGCCTCTACACAAACCTGTCTCAGACTTCTAAGGACAATTCCTTCAACCTCATGGCTTGGTTTTTTGCTCTGACATGCACTAACCGTGGGACCTTATATAGACAGGTGTGTTCCTTTCCAAATCATGTCCAATCAATTGAATTTACCACAGGTGGACTCCACTCAAGTTGTAGAAACATCTTAAGGATGATCAATGGAAACAGGATACACCTGAACTCAATTTGGAGTCTCATAGCAAAGGGTCTGAATACATATGTAAATAAGGTTATTTCTGTTTTTATTCGTAATACATTTTCAAAAATGTCTAATAACTTGTTTTCACTTTGTCATTATGGGGTATTGTGTGTAGAGTGACGAGGAAAAAAATGTATTTTATCAAACATTTATCAAATGTATGAATTTATGACTGGGTCAGAATTGCAGTTATAATCATTGGCCAGTACTGAGAATTAGGTAAAACCACAATTCCAAATCCCTATTTCCATGCATGGCTAATTTAGGAAAGGGACGCTATTAGCTAGCTACCCACCTGATGACAACAACACAACGATATTCCCTTTACACTTTTTTTTTGGTACGCCAGGACTATTCATAGCTGAGCTGACATTTATTTATTTTTTATCAAGGGAGGCCAAATGCTCGCTGGCTTTCCTTGCACTCAATGCTATGTGCGACAACAATGTCATACTCTTTCTGACCAGACTGCATCAGATAGATTTGCTTCACATGCTGAGACAGAGGGCCACTGTTTAGGTCGCTCAGATGCTTTCTCCAGTGAGATACAGTCAGCCTCTTGCGAATTGTAGGAAATGTATGAAACACAGAGAGACGAAAGATTCATTATTTTGTATGTTTTTTTAGGGGTGGTGGGGTTACATTTTTGGCGTGAAGTTTGGCTTCCCTTGGCATCCATGAGATGATTGTGGACTACAGGAAAAGGAGGACTGAGCACCCCCTAATTTTCATCAAATGGGCTGTAGTGGAGCAGGTTGAGAGCTTCAAGTTCGTTGGTGTCCACATCACCAACAAACTATCATGGTCCAAACAGACCAAGACAGTCGTGAAGAGGGAACGACAAAGCCTATTCCCCCTCAGATCCTCAAAAAATGTATACAGGTGCACCATCGAGAGCAACCTGACTGTTTGCATCACTGCCTGGTATGGGAACTGCTCGGCCTACGACCGCAAGGCACTACAGAGGGTAGTGCGTACGGCCAATACATAACTGGGGCCAAGCTTCCTGCCATCCAGGATCTCTATAGCAGGCAGTGTCAGAGGAAGGCCCTAAACATTGTCAAAGACTCCAGCCACCCTAGTCATAGACTGTTCTCTCGTCTACAGCACGGCAAGTGGTACTGGAGCGCAAAGTCTAAGTTCAAAAGGCTTCTTCTTTATTAGCCTACAATAGCCTACAATCTCTGTGGGATGAAGACGCACTATATTATCCAAGGTGGACCACCAGTACTTCCCACTAAGACAGCGCACTGTCCAACCGATGCCCGGATAACCAGAGGAGGGTGACGTGTGGGCCCAATAGATCAAATGGTCGCGGACAGCAAACGTAACGTATAGACGCCCAGCTGGGGGGAGTGGGCTCTGTACGTAACGCCCTCTCGTTGTCCGTGTTCAGCTCCCACACTACCGGTAGGCTGGGAGAATGGGAGTGGGATCCATGGACTGGTCCTCTGTGTCATACATCCGGGACAGTGCGGCTGCCTTCACGTTCTGGGAACCTGGTCTGTAGGACAGGGTGAAAACAAAACGGGTAAAGAACATAGCCCACCTTGCCTAGCGAGTGTTCAGTCTCCTCGCCGCCTGGATGTACTCCAGATTGCGGTGGTCCGTCCAGATGAGAAAAGGGTGTTTAGCCCCCTCTAGCCAATGTCTCCACGCCTTCAAAGCCTTGACGACAGCCAACAACTCCTGGTCCCCCATGTCATAGTTTCGCTCCCCCGGGCTGAGCTTCTTCGAAAAGAAGGCACAGGGCCGGAGCTTTGGTGGCGTACCCGAGCACTGAGAGAGCACGGCTCCTATTCCAGCCTCGGACGTGTCTACCTCCACTATGAACGCCAAAGAGGGATCCGGATGAGCCAGCACGGGAGCCGAGGTAAATAGAGTCCTCAGCTGACCAAAAGCCCTGTCCGCCTCAGCTGACCACTGCAAACGCACCGGTTTGTGGAAATGCGGTACCCTAGGAAGGATACAGACTGTTGGAAGTATAGGTCATGCTCCAACAGTCGACCAAGCACCCTGCGCATCAGGGACACATGGTCGGCGCGTGTAGCGGAGTATATCAGAATATCATCGATATACACCACTACACCCTGCCCCCGCAGGTCTCTGAAGATCTCATCTACAAATGATTGGAAGACTGATTGAGCATTCATCAACCCATATGGCATGACAAGGTACTCATAATGAACTGAGGTGGTGCTAAATGCAGTCTTCCACTCATCACCCTTCCGAATACACACCAGATTGTATGCACTCCTGAGATCCAATTTTGTGAAGAAGCGTGCCCCCTGCATTGACTCAACTGTATTTAGAGGTAGCGGGTCAGCCAGAGATGGTTGGTCGACCAGGAAGAGAAGGTCTGTAAGGTGATTTCATGGGTCTCAGCCTCTCTGTAGCTGGGTCAGCCAGAGATGGTTGGTCCACCAGGAAGAGAAGGTCTGTAATATTTCACTGTGATTTTATTTATTTTTATTTATTTAGCCAGCATGTTGTCCAGCCTGATGGACATGTCCAGGCCAGCTCCCGACGGACATCCTCGCGTAGACTACAATGTTAATGGTCGATCAGGGCCCTGTCACTCCATCCAGCGAAGGCAGTCAGGGTCCTAAACTCCAGAGCAAACTCCCGTGCACTCCTCGTCTCCTGCCTCAGATGATAGAGGCGCTCACCCGCCGCTCTGCCTTCGGGTGGATGGTCGAATACTGTCCTGAAATGGCGGGTGAACTCCTCAAAATGGTCCAACGCTGTATCCTCCTTTCTACACAGTGCTGGCCCACTCCAGGGCTTTCCCGGTGAGGAATGAGACGAGGGCGCAACTCTTCTCACGGTCCGATGGTACTGGGGAGACCATGGCCAGATACAAGTTCAGTTTAACAAGAAAACCCTGGCAGCCGGCAGTATCTCTGTTGTATCCCGTGGGTAGGGATAAATGGATCTTGTTCGGTTCAGGAGGGGGAAAGCGTTCGAGGGAAATCCCGGTTGTGGTGGTGGAGGCGCTGGAGAAACTCTCTGTCTCTCCCAGCGGTCCATATTATGGACAATGCGATCCATGGCGGTGCTCAGACAGTCAATCTCTTCTGCTTGTTCCTGGACGCATTCCTCCATCTCCATGAGCGAAGTGTCTTCTCCTGCTGACTTCATATTTTTGGTCAGAGATTCTGTCAGAGTCGTGTGTATAGGTGGCAGGGAAGTCAGGCGCAGGAGAGTCAAACGGAGTGTAAATGGAGTCTTTTAATATAAGTCCACTTAACATGCTCCAAACACTAAATACATAAACGAACATGGGTATGACGACCCGTCGCGCACCTATACAACAAAAACAACACAATCTCTGACAAAGACATGGTTAAATACACAACAGGTAATGAATGGGATTGAAAACAGGTGTGTGGGAAGACAAGACAAAACCAATGGAAAATGAAAAAATGCATCAATGGTGGCTAGAAGGCCGGTGACATCGACCGCCGAGCACCGCCCGAACAAGGAGAGGCAACGACTTCGGCAGAAGTCGTGACAACAATAGCTGAAATATCAGTTAAACAATTTTCATTGCTTACAATGTGCAAAAAAAGGTAGTTAGTGTGCTTGTGTCAGCAACAATTATTCCCCATTAATTTACTATACCCAGGATTCTCTTCCAGACCTATTTTAAAGGGATAGTTCACGCTAATTATAAATGTACATATGTTTCCCATAGAGATAGAAGACTCATCTTTGTATCTGTGCCATTATGGCATCTCTGACAGGCAGTGCCATTGAGGCTATCTCCATTTTAAAGTAGTGAATTTTCTTATTTAGTGTTTGAATAAAACGTAAAGCTAATATTGGTGATTTATGAACAGTCCAGAACAAATCTTATTATTAATTTGTTATGGTCACTAGATGGCGGTAATATAGCTTAAAGCCATTAACAAATTATAATCAACCCAATTTGAAGACAATTCCCTGATTGTTGGCTGATCACTCCCAACCAATAGGAATCCCCACCCTGTTGAATCATTTGAAATAGTGGAAGCCCTCAATGGCAAAAGCAAAAGACTATAGTTAGATTAGATACAGCAACGTAATTGACAGAACACACAATGCAATGTGGGAGGATAGGGATATATCTATTTATTCATTTGTTTGCTTATTTAAATCTCCAGAAATATAAACTTCACCCTTATTCACATAAAAGCAATTTCTGTTGAATAATTAAGTAAATATCAATAAAATCATTGTAATAGCAATAATAATTACAATCATCATCATACTAATTACAATAACCATTACCATCATGAGACTAATATTCATATGAAATCTCCATAACATTTCGTTAAATATGTTTTTCATTGATCTACAGTATACACACAAAATAATGTCTGCATACAAATGTCTGTGACATTCCCTAATGTCCATTCAAAGTTTTACAATAGGAGGGGGTGGGGTGTTCAGGGGTTATGGCTTGTCAAGGGGCATGTCTGACTTTAAGGGAAGGCCCCATCATAAGGGTAGCATCAAAGGGAAGGCTAAGAGAAAAGGCATTATATCACGTCACTCAATGTTTTGAATAAATAGGTAGTTTCAATATGATCGATTAAGGGTTCAGTTGATTTGTATGACAATCTACTCGTGTCTAGGAGTAATATGCATGAAATGTTATAGCAAAGCAGCTGAGAATGATTTACATTTGAAACTTGAAAAAATGCCTATATTGGCTAAATCAATATATGGCAATTCATTCCTTGTGGCTACAGCAAACATTTCTATGCTATTCACTTGTATTTTGGCCACTCGGTTATTGACGTGAGAAGATGTTGATCTGAGGCTTTTGTAGATGAAAAGAGAAATGGGGTTGTGGCATTGTTTTTTTTTTTTATCTGATATTTGAACAGAGGCACAGTATATCATTTAAATATAGTGCACCTGTATCTATGAAAAGCATGATCTTAAGTCTATCTACATCCTTAACTATCTCAAACACTACAAAATCAACGTACCATAAGGTCTACTCATAAAACCAACAAAGATCTGTATGTAAATATATGTACCTTAATAGAACTATGAGAAAATAAAATATTAAAAAGAAAAGTGATTAAATGAATTAAATAGTTTCAAGCAGGAATTTGTAATATCCACTGCCCCAATTTATATACAGAAATTACCAACACACAAAATAATGTCAAAGTTCCATAGTTTGACTAGAAGGGAAAGATAAATCTACAGAAATCTCTGTGGGATTCATTTTGTTAGAGTTGGTATGTGAGTCTGTGTGAAAGGGTGTTCTTTTGTGTGTGTGAGGATTGAAATAGTTATTTTTGCGTATGCGTGAGCAGAACAGGGTGGTGTGTATATGCATGGGTGGAAAACAAAACATTGATGTTTTGTTTTTCTTCGTGTGGGGGGAACCAAGAGAGAAGTCAAACTCAAATGAGAAGACATGGGATCTGCTCCTGTGTGTAGCCATGCTTGTGTACCCCCTCTCGTCCCTGCCGTTGTGAGGTGTATTTTTATAGATTTTTTTGTCTTAGGGAACAATTCTTCACACACACTGCATATTCACACATACTGTACAAGCCAACCATATACACTGAGTGTACAAAACATTAAGGACACCTGGTCTTTCCATGACATAGACTGACTAGGTAAATCCAGGTAAAAGCTTTGATCCCGTATTGACGTCACTTGTTAAATCCACTTCAATCAGTATAGATGACGGGGAGGAGACTAAGGACTTTTAAGCCTTGAGACAATTGAGACATGGATTGTGTATGTGTGCCATTCAGAGGGTGACCAAATATTTGAACACCTTTGAATGGGAAATGGTAGTAGATGCCAGGTACACTGGTTGGTGTCAAAAACTGCAACTCTGCTGGGTTTTTCATGCTCAACAGTTTCCTGTGTGTATCAAGAATGGTCCACCACCCAAAGGACATCCAGCCAATTTGACACAACTGTGGGAAGCATTTGAGTTAACATGGGGCAGCATCACTGTGCCCCGATGTATTGATGCTGTTCTGAAGGCAAAAAGCAGAGGGGCAACTCAATATCAGGAAGGTGTTCCTAATTTTTTATATACTCAGTGTACATGGAACATTTTTCTTGTATATTAACTATATATATACACACACAGTACCAGTCAAAGTTTGGACACACCTACTCAATCTTTATTTGTACTATTTTCTACATTATGTAGAATAATAGGGAAAACATCAAAACTATGAAATAACACATATGGAATCATGTTGTAACCAGAAAAGTCAAGCAAATCAAAATATATTTTAGAATTGAGATTCTTCAAAGTAGCCACCTTTGCCTTGTGACAAGGTAGGGTGGTATACAGAAGATGGCCCTATTTGGTAAAAGACCAAGTCCATATTATGGCAAGAAGAGCTCAAATAAGCAAAGATAAGTAACAGTCCATCATTACTTTAAGACATGTTCTACCAAGTGCAGTCACAAAAACCATCAAGCGCTATGATGAAACTGGCTCTCATGAGGACCGCCACAGGAAAGGAAGACCCAGAGATACTTCTGCTGCAGAGGATAAGCTCATTAGACTTACCAGAAATTGCAGCCCCAAAAAATGCTTCAGAGTTCAAGTAACAGACACATCAACATCAACTGTTCAGAGGAGACTGCGTGAATCTGGCCTCCATTGTCGAATTGTTGCAAAGAAACCACTACAAAAGGACACCAATAAGATGAAGAGACTTGCTTGGGCCAAGAAACACGAGCAAGGGACATTAGACCGGTGGAAATCTGTCCTTTGGTCTGATTAATTCAAATTTGAGATCTTAGGTTCCAACTGCTGTGTCTTTGTGAGACGCAGAGTAGTTGAATGGATGATCTCCGCATGTGTGGTTCCCACTGAGAAGCATGGAGGAGGAGGGGTAATGGTGTGGGGGTGCTTTGCTGGTGAGACTGTCTGTGATTTATTTACAATTCAAGGCACACTTAACTACCATGGCTACCACAGCATTGTGCAGCGATACGCCATCCCACACGGTTTGCGCTTAGTGGAACTATCACTTGTTTTTCAACAGGACAATGACCCAGCACATCTCCAGGCTGTGTAAGGGTTATTTGACCAAGAAGGAGAGTGATGGAGTGCTGCATCAGATGACCTGGCCTCCACAATCCCCTGACCTCAACCCAATTAAGATGGTTTGGGATGAGTTGGACTGCAGAGAGAAGAAAAAGCAGCCAACAAGTGCTCAGCATATGTGGGAACTCCTTCAAGACTGTTGGAAAAGCATTGCGGGTGAAGCTGGTTGAGAGAATGCCAAGAGTGCTCAAAGCTGTCATCAAGGAAAATGGTGTCTACTTTGAAGAATCTCAAATATACAATATATTTAGATTTGTTTAACACATTGTTGGTTATATCATGATCCCATATGTGTTATTTCATAGTTCTGAAGTCTTCACTATTATTCTACAATGTATACATTTGTAAAAAATAAAGAAAAGACTTGAATGAGTAGGTGTGTCCGAACTTTTGACTGGTACTACATATACATACATATATATACATACATATATATATATATGCAAGGAACAGATACACCCATTCAATAATTGAGACATTAAGTAATTCCATCGGATGATTGTTCTGCCACACCCCTATGTGATGATAAGGGGAGGTGAGTACGACCTGAAGGTTGGAGTCCAGGCATCTGCACGAGTCCAAGGTGAAAGAGTGGTGTCAATTCAACTGGAACAGGTCACACATGACAATTGCAGCATCCCTGATCCCCAGCCAAACACGAGCTCTGTAGCTGAGCACCACTTGAGGAAGCGTCCTTCCTCTGCTATCGAGTGCAGATTGATACTATGGTCACAAGAGGGCAGTGTGTCCCAGACTTTGATGGAGGCAGAGCAGGTCAAATCCACCTCTTTTCCATCTCAAAGAGAACCCATACATACAAAAGCGAAGTGGTCCAGAGGAATTGTCCACAATGTAAAGAAACCTTACTGGGATATCAATTTAAAGAAACAAACACCACACATGTCCAGGTGAGTAATTCATATCATTAAAACACATATGTAGGAAATGTAAAACAATGTCCATATGTCCCAGCTCCTTAGGTTTAAATTGTATCCAGATGACATAGATAATCGAAACCTTTTGTCCTTCTGTTGTGAAACATAGGGCTGTGCATATTTAGTTTGTTTACTCTCGGGTGGAGATAGAGAAGAGCAGTACAAGGGAAAAGGAGGAAACAATTTGGCCAGAGAGATAGATATGTTCACGGCATTACAGAGATATATAGTCTGAGAACAGGGGCAGTATTGGCATTAGGCTTTCATTTCATTCACCGTCTGTAATACTAAGTATTAATCTACTCAAGAACATTAAAAAAACATAAATTGGAGCCATAGTGTTTGACAGCATAACTGGATGCGTTACCCAGTAAAAGTATCCGATTGCTGCCATTGTTTTCAATAAAACATGGGCGTAGGCAGCATGTTTCTCCGACAGGCTCCCGGGTGCTGGTTCTGTTTTCAAGAATTCTACCCTCTGGCCGCGGGTTACGCGTTCAGCATAACAGTTAAAAAACCTACTGCTTTCGCGAAGGCCTCGGTGTAGTAGGTTTGTCACAGGGGAATTAATAAAGTGATGTGAATATTTGAGGTAGGGGGAGGAATCTTGGGATACCCCAAAGTCTCTTTCTCTCTCTTTCTCAGTATTGTGCTTTGTCATACCTATTTAAACAGAAACAACAGGTTCAATATTGCCATGTTTCATCACTCGTGAATGGGTCACTGCAACAAGCAGACAATGTAAACATCACCACTCATATTGAGCTGATTGTCACCAGGGTCAAAACTTACAGTGGTATTGCAGAGAGAGGGAGAGAAAGAGCAAATGCATGAAGGAGTGTGTTTGTGTGTGTGTGTTAGCATGTGAAGACCCCCCCCCCCTTGAATTATCCAAAAGTTCAGCTTGTTGTGGGAAGTCAACAGATCTGGAGCAGCCATGTACTGCAGACCTCTTCTATGTTTTGCCAGCCAATAGAATTATGCCGGGACCCATATCACCTCTGCCAGTCAGGTTCCAGGGTGTCCTCCGTAAAACGGTTGGATTGGCTGCAGGAAGGGAGGGAGGGAAAGAAGAAGATGGTGAAAGGGCAATGGACAATGTAACAATACGAATCTTTGAGTTATTCTAGACTGCAATACAGTTAAACATTTAGCAACCACTGCAATAGAACTATATGGTAAAACAAAATACCCTCTCCACCTGTCTCTCCACACACACACACACACACACACACACACACACACACAGCATGAAACCCCTAGTAGGGAAATAAAAAATGAGGCAAATAAAGAGGTACAAAAAGCCTTCCCAATCCACACGTTATTAACTATGATTTACTAAATTGTCAACCTCAAAACTGATAGAAGCCCATTTGACCATTGAATTAAAAACGACATAACCACCATCATTGGATCAGCCGTCAAACATCAGAGCATGGCTCCTTTAGTCTTTAAAACTAACATGTAATTTTATTATTATTCCTTTATTCAACAAGGTTTGTTAACTGAGAACCAATTCTCATTATTTCAAAGCCCATTTAGTGACTGATGCTGGAAATTAGCGCAAGCTAAAGCAAGACGGTGCAATGCATCTGCCATCTGGTAAATCAATGTGTCAATGTCATTAAATCTGTCCCTATCAAGTAAATCTACTATTATTTGAAAAAAGGCCAAAAGGAGAAACATAGCCAAGAGGATGTTCTGGGAGTGAAAGCTCGTCTCTCCACTTTCAGTAATCACATTTCGTTATTAGACTGCTCTCCCCCCGGTTAAACTCGGATTTGATGCTGCTGTTGCCGAGGTCCATGATGCCGTGCTCCTGGCTGGCGTAACCATGGTAGTAGTCGAGGGGTAGGCTCGGTTGCCATGGAGTTCCCCATTGTGGCTGACGTGTAGGCGGGGAGGTGGGAGGGGAGGGAGGGCTCCTTTCCAAGGGGAGTTGGCACAGGAGACACCTGAAAAGGAGACCCCGGGCCTGGCAGTGGCGGTGGCTGTCCCCCCCCCACCTCCGGGGAGACCATGGGGGTCTGCCGAACCCAGAGAGGAAGAGTCCTCTTCCTATCGATAGCAGGATAGAGGGAGGGAGGGAGAAAAGGCGGAATGGTGGGTGGGAAGGAGTCAGAAGAGAACGCATGGGGAGAGAACGTCACACAGGAGGGGATAGAGGAGGGGGATGGGGGGAGTTTTGCAGAGAGGGAGAGAAGAAAAATGGGTTATAAAGTAGAGGAATGATAAATTCCAACAGAGATGAAAGAAAAGAAAGAAAGAAAGAAAATAAAGAAAGACCCCACAAGAAAGCACAGGACAGAGAGGGGGGGGGGGGGCACGGGGTCGGTCTAGGGTTCATTAGGAACCCAACTGAAGAAGACAGACTGATATACCTAAGAAAAGCTACTTTTCATTTTGCGTTGCAAAAAATGTTTTGTTGTTGTATGCCTTAATAAACACAAACCAGGTGTAGTCCAACCATTTGTCTGAGGCAATACAGCCTCAGCTGGCAGTAGAAACCTTTCCCTTCATGTAATGGGATTGATAAAAAAGTCAGTGTTTGTCATTAACATTTGAGAAAATGTAGTTGTCAATGGGCTTCATATCAGTGACACCCTAACAGTGTTGGCTGCCTTAATTCACTGCAGACTGTGACCTTATACACTCAATGAACAAGTAAAGCTAGATATGGCCTGGTTGTGTGGGTAATGCTCTCGCCTTTGGATCCTGGTTCGATCATGAGCCCGACACATTTGTACTCCATTTATGCTGTCTCTCTGCTTCTGCTCCTATCCTTTCTCAAATAATAAAAGAAAAGTCTCATGTTTAACCTCTGTTCGGATCATCAAAAACTCATGCTCCTGATCAATCAAAACCACTGTTTCAGGCATCTGGCAGATGCCACAAACTCAACCTCAACACAGAGATGCATGGAAAACTAGCATTAGACATGCACTCTAAGACTTACAAAAATAAATAGCCTTTAATGTTTGTTTTATTAATAATTTCATGTAAAGATTTATCAGTACACAAACATAATTTCCTGTAAAGACGTATCAGTACACAAAGAATTTCCCGTAAAGATGTATCAGTACACAAAGATGCTAATGTATCCACCCCACCACCCCAAAAGAACTGATGAACATAAACACAGAGGCAACACAGTTTGAATAAAACAACAACCAAAATCACAGGTACCACGGTATGCGAGATCATGCTACATGAAAACAGAAATTCACATTACCCACAACCAAAATCACAGGTACCACGGTATGCGAGATCATGCTACATGAAAACAGAAATTCACATTACCCACAACCCTCTAGCAAGAAGAAAACCCTCTTTGCAACCATTAAGAAAGCGAAGAATCTAGTGAAGTACCCTCTCAAAGAAAGGGGTTGTTTGAGTACAAAAAGTGCTACATAGAACCATTGCTGTTTGAAGCTTTAATATAGCAGATATTGTGAGTTTTATCAATGTCATTGTTTGCATCATTTCTAAATCCACTTATTTAAATGTTTTCTTTATTTATATTTTTTTACCGAACTCTACTTTTTTCCTCAACCCTGTTTACTATCAGTGCAATCCCCAGCTTCCTTCTGATTCACACATTGAGCCTCTTGCTTTTGAAAAATTAAAACAATGTACGAATATTTCAAATGATTAAATAGAAGTTAATACAGTTGTACCATGGTAAGCTACTTAAGGCATTTTGTTTTCAGAAATATAGGGGGTAAACTTTTTGTGCCTACATCTGTAATGAGGGAATTTTGCAAAACAAATTGGTCAGTGATTGGATCACCTTCAACCAATCAAATGTTGTCCAGTTGATAAAACTCCATTCTCTAGAATATATTGCAATGCATAGCAACACCCCAAATATTTACTACACCATTCAACCTTCTACCAAGATGGCGTAGCAGTCACACGTCTTTGTCCTGTCTTGTCTTGTCCCGTCCCGTGTATATATTGTTTTCTTCGTATATATTTTTAATCTCAATTTCAACATACTCTCCTACAATCCGCCTCACCCAATGTGGTATGGATCTACTATTTTTTATACTTTAGAACCGTAACCCCCATGAGGAGCTAGCCAGCTAACTAGCTACTAGCTAGTAGTCAGTTAGCCACTGCTAGCGGTCATCACCGTTAACTAGGACATCAGCCAGCCTCAGCCCGGTCAATTCCTGACTGTCTGCGCAGCGTGATATTAACCAAGAGCACATCAGACTGCTTTTTCTCTACCACATCTCCGGATTCCTACCGCAAGCTCTGAACCTTTTCCTAACGCAAGCTCTGCACACCGGATCATCGCAGCTAGTTAGCTGCTATCCGGGTGGCTACTCCTGGCTAACGTCTCTGTCCCGAAGCAAGCACCAGTTAGCCTGGAGTTAGCATCGAGCTAGGCCCATCTCCCGGCTAGCCAAAGAGATCCATCAGACAATTCCTGGGCTTCAATACCTATTTTGCCAAATGGCCTGGACCCTTTGCTGCCGACACGGAGCACGCCAATCCATCACGACTGGTTTGCCAACATAGCCGTTCGAGGGGGTTTCAACAGGCTCTCCAGTTGCGACGTCCCCCTGAGGCCCATCTGCTAGCCCCTGCCTGCTAGCTGTCTGAATCGCCGTGTCTCCAGCTCGCCCAGCTACTCACTGGACCCTATGATCACTCGGCTACACATGCTTTGTCTATTCCTGTTTTGGTTAGTGATTATTGTCTTATTTCACCGTAGAGCCTCTAGCCCTGCTAAATATAACTTAGCTAGCCCTTTTCTTCCACCCCCCACTCATGCTGTGACTTCACCAGGCTTAAATGGTGCCTCTAGAGACAAAACCTCTCTCATCGTCACTCAACGCCTAGGCTTACCTCCACTGTACTCACATCCTACCAAACCATTGTCTGTACATTATGCCTTGAATCTATTCTTTCGCGCCCAGAAATCTGCTCCTTTTACTCTGTTCCAAATGCACTAGATGACCAGTTCTTATAGCCTTTAGCAATACTTTTATCCTGTTCCTCCCTAACCATAACATTTTACGAAAAGATAGAACTGCCAAAAGGGGCGGAGTTGCAAACTACTATCCAGGTCGGTGCCCAAACAATTCGAGCTTCTACTTTTAAAAATCCACCTTTCCATAAACAAGTCACCAACCGTTGCCACTTGCTATAGTCTACCCTCATCCCCCAGCTGTGCACTGGACACCATATGTGAATTGATCGCCCCCCATCCATCTTCAGAGTTCGTACTCTTAGGTGGCCTGCACTGGGACATGCTTAACACCCCGGCCTTCCAGCAATTGAAGCTAAATGCCCTCAATCTCACACAAATTATAAAGGAACCTACAGATACAACCCTAAATCCGTACCCAATGGCACCCTCTTAGATATCCTCCTGACCAACTTTCCCTCTAAATACACCTCTGCTGTCTTCAACCAGGATCTCAGAGATTACTGCCTTATTGCCTGCGTGCGCAATGGGTCCACGGTCAAATGACCACCCCTCATCACTGTCAAACGCTCCCTAAAACACCTCAGTGAGCAGGCCTGCCTCGCCTGGTTCATCAACTACTTCTTAGATAGAGTCCATGCTCTTCAACCGATTGCTGCCCGCACCCTCCCGCCCGACTAGCATCACTACTCTGGACGGTTCTGACTTAGAATATGTGGACAACTACAAATACCTAGGTGGCTGGTTAGACTGTAAACTCTCCTTCCAGACTCACATCAAGCATCTCCAATCCTAAATTAAATCTAAAATCGGCTTCCTATTTCGCAACAAAGCCTCCTTCACTCATGCTGCCAAACATACCCTTGTAAAACTGACTATCCTACCCATCCTTGACTTTGGCTTTGTCATTTACAAAATAGCCTCCAACACTCTACTCAGAAAACTGGATGTAGTCCATCACAGTGCCATCCATTTTGTCACCAAATACCCATATACTACCCACCACTGAGACCTGTAGGCTCTCGTTGGCTGGTGCTCACTACATATTCGTCGCCAAACCCACTGGCTCCAGGTCAAGTCTAAGTCTTTGCTAGGTAAAGCCCAGCCTTATCTCAGCTCACTGGTCATGATAGCAACACCCCACCCGTAGCACGCGCTCCAGCAGGTGTATTTCACTGGTCATCCCCAAAGCCAACACTTCCTTTGGCCGCCTTTTCTTCCAGTTCTCTGCTTCTAATGATTGGAACAAATTGCAAAAATCACTGAAGCTGGAGTCTTATATCTCCCTCTCTAACTTTAAGCATCAGCTGTCAGAGCAGCTTACCGATCACTGTACCCGTACATAGAAAATCTGTAAATAGCACATCCAACTACCTCCTCCCCATATCATTACTTACCCTCTTGCTCTTTTTCACCCCAGTATCTCTACTTGCACATCATCATCTGCACATCTATCACTCCAGTGTTAATGCTAAATTCTAATTATTTCACCTCTATGGCCTATTTTTTTGCCTACCTCCCTATTCTTCTACATTTGCACAGACTGTACATAGATTTTTCTGTTGTGTTATTGCCTGTACGTTTGTTTATGTGTTACTCTGTGTTGTTGTTTTTGTCGCACTGCTTTGCTTTATCTTGGCCAGGTCGCAGTTGTAAATGAGAACTTGTTCTCAACTGGCCTACCTGGTGAAATAAAGGTGAAATAAAAAAATAAAAAAGAAATACATCCGGTCTACTCCATCATACAGTAGATGCCATTCACACCAACTTTGAGTTAGACATGCCTCAATATGAAACTTTTGTCTTTTGTCAGTGGTGGTAAAAATGTAAGAATGTAGGGACATTGTGCCTAGACAGACATTCAACAACTTACATACAACGGAACAGACATAGTGCACACACATATATATATATAGTATGTTGTCAAGTAAACTAATTC
This sequence comes from Oncorhynchus nerka, assembly GCF_034236695.1. Taxonomy (NCBI): domain Eukaryota; kingdom Metazoa; phylum Chordata; class Actinopteri; order Salmoniformes; family Salmonidae; genus Oncorhynchus; species Oncorhynchus nerka. Next base: position 68,350,249 of record NC_088399.1, on the reverse strand, counting down.
ATCAATGTAAAGTGAACACCATTGTAGATGTTTCGGCATGGGTTTTTTCAAGGGAAACTGATGTTGAGAAACTGGATTGGGTCCATGAGTTATCAAGGCCCTTTATGGGGTTAAGGACACGACCATTCAAAAGTTTGGGTTTACTTAGAAAGGCAGAGTTGCAAAGAAAAAGACATATCTCAGACTGGCCAATAAAAATAAAAGATTAAGATGGGCAAAAGAACACAGACACAGACATAGGAACCCTGCCTAGAAGGCCAGCATCCCGGAGCTGCCTCTTCGCGACGACTGGTGTTTTTGTGGGTACTATTTAATGAAGCTGCCAGTTGAGGACTTGTGAGGCGTCTGTTTCTCAAACTAGTCACTCTAATGTACTTGTCTTCTTGGTCAGTTGCACACCGGTGCCTCCCACTCCTCTTTCTATTCTGGTTAGAGCCAGTTTGCTCTGTTCTGTGAAGGGAGTAGTACACAGCATTGTACAAGATCTTCAGTTTCTTTCCAATTTCTCGCATGGAATAGCCTTCATTTCCCAGAACAAGAATAGACTGATGAGTTTCAGAAGAAAGTCCTTTGTTTCTGGCCATTTTGAGCCTGTAATCAAACCCACAAATACTGATGCTCCAGATACTCAAAAAGTCTAAAGAAGGACAGTTTTATTGCTTCTTTAATAAGCACAACAGTTTTCAGCTGTGCTAACATAATTGCAAAAGAGTCAATTAGCCTTTTTAAAATGATACGTGGATTAGCCAACACAACGTGCCATTGGAACACAGAAGTGATGGTTGCTGATAATGGGCATCTGTACACCTATGAAGATATTCCATTAAAAAAATCTGCCGTTTCCAGCTACAATAGTAATTTACAACACTAACCATGTCTACGCTGTATTTCTGATCAATTTGATGTTATTTTAATAGACAAAAAAGTTGCCTTTCTTTCAAAAACAAGGACATTAACTTTTGAATGGTAGTGTATGTTACAGTCTTTTTTGCCACAGTTACGGCATATCTGGGTAACCCAGTCATATCTGGGTAAGCATGTTGCAGAGTGGCAGGTTTCCAAATGCATTCCACTAGCTACATGCTGCCACTACTAATGTAAAAATGGCACGTATGACAGACCAGTGAATCCATAATAAACCATGTCGACGTACACGCCATAGACTCAGAGACTAGAAGACACTCTCAGCCATACAGACAAACGGACAGACCTGCTCTCTGATCATTCTGGGCTTGATTTCAGGAATGGCACTCACTCTCAACTCATCCTCCACAGCCATGAGCCTGGAAAAGAAGGAGACAATGTTTATTTTAGAGAAAGCTACAGAGCCATGATTCCTTTTATTTCTACTATTTTGGCTCCCCAACATTAGCCTTTCCGTTTTTTGAAACAGATATGATGTTCAGGGAATTGAAATTCTCTCTAAAGTAAATTCATTCAAAGTAAATGCTATCTAGGCAAGTGAGCAAGCAGACATGAACCTTCTTTCTTGTCTTGTTTTGGTCGAGCTCACCTGTTGATAATGCCTTTGATTTGACTGTCCTTCTCCAGCTGCTGCTGCCTCAGCATGCGCTCGCTGTCGTCCAGCCGGCTCTGGTACTGTGATAGGATCTTGCTGGTCTGCTGCTCCTGTGAAAGCATCCTGCGCTCATACTCCTCCAGCTTCCGATGGGACATTATCAGACGCTCCTTCAGGGAATGGATCTCCTCCTCGTATTCCTTTACCTGGCAGAGAGACGACAGGAGAGGGAGATCAATGCTCTGGAATTCTGAATGCATTAGCATATACAGTTGAAGTCGAAAGTTTACATACACTTAGGTTGGAGTCATTAAAAATAGTTTTCAAATGTCTTGTTAACAAACTATAGTTTCGGCAAGTCGGTTAGGACAACTACTTTGTGCAAGTAATTTTTCCAACAATTGTTAACAGACAGAACATTTCAGTTATAATTCACTGTATCACAATTCCAGTGGGTCAGAGGTTTACATACACGAAGTTGACTGTGCCTTTAAACAGCTTGGAAAATTCCAGAAAAAGATGTCATGGCTTTAGATGCTTCTGATCAGATAATTGACATAATTAGAGTCAATTGGAGGTGTACCTGTGGATGTATTTCAAGGCCTACCTTCAAACTCAGTGCCTCGTTACTTAACATCATCGGAAAATCAAAATAAATCAGCCAAGATCTCAGAAAATAAATTGTAGACCTCCACAAGTCTGGTTCATCCTTGGGAGCAATTTCTAAATGCCTGAACGTACCACGTTCATCTGTACAAACAATAGTGCACAAGTATAAACACCATTGGACCACGCAGCCGTCATACCGCTCAGGAAGGAGACCCATTCTGTCTCCTAGAGATGAACGTACTTTGGTGAGAAAAGTGCAAATCAATCCCAGAACACCCCAAAGGACCTTGTGAAGATGCTGGAGGAAACAGGTACAAAAGTATATATATCCACAGTAAAACAAGTCCTATATCGACATAACCTGAAAGGCCACTCAGCATGGAAGAAGCCACTGCTCCAAAACAGCCATAAAAAAGACAGACTATGGTTTGCAACTGCACATGGGGACAAAGATCATACTTTTTGGAGAAATGTCCTCTGGTCTTATGAAACAAAAATAGAACTGTTTGGCCATAATGACCATCGTTATGTTTTGAGGAAAAAGGGGGAGGCTTGCACGCCGAAGAACACCATCCCAACCATGAAGCACGGGGGTGGTAGCATCATGTTGTGGGGGTGCTTTGCTGCAGGAGGGACTGGTACACTTCACAAAATAGATGGCATCATGAGGAAAGAAAATTATATGGTTATATTGAAGCAACATCTCCAGACATCAGTCAGGTAAAGCTTGGTCGCAAATGGATCTTCCAAATGGACAATGATCCCAAGCATACTTCCAAAGTTGTGGCAAAATGGCTTAAGGACAACAAAGTCAAAGTATTGGAGTGGCCATCACAAAGCCCTGACCTCAATCCTATAGAAAATGTGTGGGTAGAAGGGGGCCTACAAACCTGACTCAGTTACACCAGCTCTGTCAGAAGCAATGGGCTAAAGTTCACCCAACCTACTGTGAGAAGCTTGTGGAAGGCTACCCGAAACATTTGACCAATGTTAAACAATTTAAAAGCAATGTTACCAAATACTAATTGAGTGTATGTAAACTTCTGACCCACTGGGAATGTGATGAAAGAAATTAAATCTGAAATAAATCATTCTCTCTACTATTATTCTGACATTTCACATTCTTAAAATAAATTGGTGATCCTAACTGACCTAAGACAGGGAATTTTTACTGGGATTAAATGTCAGGAATTGTGACAAACGGAGTTTAAATGTATTTGGCTAAGGTGTATGTAAACTTCCGACTTCAACTGTATTAGGCATACCCGGCCCCAGGATATATTGACTAAGGGTGTAGTTGAAATCGGGGGGAATTATATTGAATTCTATTTATATCACGCTATACCACAATAACCATTAAGCGCTGGTGTTTCAACAATGATGGTGATATTTACAAATTCACTGAGTTAACAAAACATTAAGAACACCTTCCTGATATTGAGTTGAACCCCCCTTTTGCCCTCAGAAAATCCTCAATTAGTCACGTCAACCCACCACTCAATCATTCGAACTTTTTTTCTATTTTTTATTTAAGTTGATAAAACTAAAGCTAGCCCCGTCGTGGAGACGGGTATGGTATTAGGGCTGACCCCAATGTTTCAGGGCTTCTACACTACACTTTATTCCACACCTGTAGCAATTTATTGCCGACTTTTACACAGTGTGAAAAACATGCATGAAAAAATGTATGTACCATCTGGTAGGTGAGGAATTAAATGAATTAAAGCATTCCTTTCTTCAAGGAGCAGTTGTTAATTCAAGGAACAGTCTAGCAATATTCTCAGGTCCCAATCCTGGTGCATCAAATTATGACATAGAGTGAAGGTTTTCCTTTGACCCTGCCATAACATTCTTGGAACATCATGCTGGAGGTCAAATGTTACCATACAACAAAATGGAAATCAGATAAAGACATTCCCTTATAATCTAGAAACCTTCTTTAATTTACCAGAGAGGCTGTCATCACCACCAAAATAGACTCACCCTATCCATGCGTGACTCGTCCATGCTCTTGGAGTACTCCTTCAGCTTGAGGTCCTCAAGGTTCGATGAGCTACGCAATATTTCGATGTCGGCAGAGAGGTGTGGCATGTTGGACACCCAGGCCACAGTGCGCTCGTTGGGGGTCAGGGTGGAGGGGGACTGAGAACCCTGAAAGCAAAGAGGCAAGATGATACAGGAAGAGGCTCAGAAATCGCATGATCATGCTATCAAGATTATTAAGACTAAAAGGTACTCCTATCTCAGAAAGTATTTAGGAAAGCTTGTGATGTTGTCTAAACTGTTAAAACAGATTACTTAAATTACTAGCTAAACCAGCAACACCTTTCTGTGCTTTTTGGTTGGCTATCCATCTTCTACATGTATCTCTATGGACTTACAAGTACTTGGATTTTTACAATATGCCCGTAATGTTCAAACAATAGCCTTCAATACATAATTGATTTTCTTTGATCTTACATCTACATTACATAATTTTTACATTATGGGAAACAAATATAGATTTGTTTAAAATCGAACAGAAATGACATGTTATTAACACTGAAGTTGTGACACAGGCTAAGCTATCTCAGTAATCCATCCCTCCTAAATCAGCGGAGACTCTGAGAATCACAGAAGTGTGATTCATTTTGGCACCGGTTATTAACAGGTTTGATTGTACATGTAGCCGAGGTGGTTTGTGACAAGTAACCTTGCCTGAGAACTCTAGACTCGTTTTAGCTCCCAGAGCTAATGCCAAGGCTTTAGCTCAGTGGACTAACACGATCTCAAGTCTCCTGGATTTCTCCAGCTGGATACCCAGGCATTCCAACACAGAGCCCATGGCGTTCCACTAATAGACCTGTTTATTGACTGTCGGCTTGAGCAGGTGCTGCTGTGGAGGCTGCTGCTGCTGCTGGGACTGCGGCTGGGGCTGCTTGGTGTTCTTAGTTGGGGTGTCTGTGGTCTGAGGCTGCTTTGTGCTCTTAGTCGGGGTGTCTGTGGTCTCTCCGTTCCCCCTGTGGCGCCCCCTGGCCGTCCCTGGCAGAGCTCGACTGGTGCGGGAGACCAGGGGCTGGGCTGTCAGACTGTTTGACGGACAACTGCTGCTGTTGTTGCTGTTGCGAGGGCTGCCTGCCGCCAAAGCTGGAGTCGGGGGACTGGAGAAGGAGGTTCCTGCTCTGGGGGCGGGCCTTGGGAGGGGTGGAGGTGGCCCCGGGGCTGATGGACAGCTGGGATTTGAGGCGCTGTGGGGGAGGCGGTGCTACGGAGCCATGACGGACAGGGTACACGGTGGAGGGGGGAGTGGCCAAGGAAGTGGGAGTGCCCGTGCCTGTGGCCGTCTGAGGGGTCATGCCCATAAGAATCTGCTGCTGAAGATTCTCCTGAGAGAGAGAGGGTGGGCGGGAAAAGGAAGAGAGGGAGAAAGAGGGAGGGGGGGCAGGAAATATTTAGAAAAAGAAGATACAGTATTTGAGATCAAATACTATAGGAGAGGGAGAGAGAGGGAGAGAGTGTAAGAGGAGAGACAAGGAAGGAGATGAAGAATGGTTGTGAAGTCAATTTAATTGGACAATCCCTTTTAATTGGACAATCCCTTTTAATTGGACAATCCCTGTCTAACTTGTTTTCAAGCATCTAAAGTAGTTATACAAACAATAGGCACATACTGTACATTTCACTATCAATGCTTCTAAAAAGTGACTGCTGGGTGAATTCATCTTGTCAATTTATTTTGAAATTATATGAAATATCTATTTAAATCTATGATGGGGTTTATCAATGCAACAGACCGCAACAACAGTCTGCAACAGCCTGATTGCTAAATGTAATGTCTACAGGTGTTACATGCACTGTGTGGTGTATGTTTAGTATGAAGGGATGTATTCTTGTTAACATGCACTTAGGCTCTGCCAATGTCATCTTAAATGCTGCTACCGGAATGAATAAAGTTGAATTTAATTGAAATTGATTTCGTGATATTTTCCTGGAATACCGACCTGTACTTGCAGCGAAAGCTGGCGCCGGGCGTATTCAGCGTTCTGGTTTTGCCGCGTGTAGTCGTCACTGTAGCTGTGCGAGTGGACAACACTGGGCTGCACCAGACTGCTCTGTGGCCGCAGGGCTGAAAGGTCCTCGCTACGCGAGAAGCCGCCGTGGCCAAATGCCCGCACGTAGCCCTGTTGGTGGTGGGCATTGTCAAGCTCTGGGGCCAACAAGAGTGGAGGGGGAGGTGGCTGGGCCTGAGGACGACTGTGGGGCTGACCCCGAGGGCTGTCGGCAGCCAGATGGAAGAGGGGATTCTGGAAGGAGAGGGGGAAGTGCATGGCAGCTGCCGCATGTTGCTGCTGCTGGGAGAGAGAGTCAGTGGGACCCCCCATGTGGTGAAGGGGTCCCCCCATCTGGCTTAGCCTCAAGCCGGAGCTCCCAGAGCCACCGGCGGACATATGGCCTCCCATGCGAAGCGGGCCGCCCAGGTTCCCGAAACTGTGGCCCAAGCCTGCTATAGAGGCCTGGGAGGAGTTGAGCATATCGCCCACTGAATGGAGGTTGGAGATGCTATTCATGCGTGAGTCCTGCAGGTCCATCATGGACACGCTTTTGTTAACACTGAGGACCTAGGAGAGAGACAGAACATAACCTGTCAACGGGAATAACCTATTACAATGTCACTTATAACAATGTTCACTACTTAGTTATTCGGGAAATTCATAACTACATTTTGAGGTATACTACAAGTTGTAATATACACTGAGTATACCAAACACTAGGAACATCTTCCTAATTTTGAGTTGCACCCTCCCCCCTATTGCCTTCAGAAGAGCTTCAATCCGTCGGGGTATGGACTTCCACAGGGTAAGCCTTCCACAGGGTAAGCCTTCCACAGGGTAAGCCTTCCACAGGGATGCCGGCCCATGTTGACTCCAATGCTTCCCACAGTTGTGTCAAGTTGGCTGGATGTCTTTTGGATGGTCGACCATTCTTGATACACACGGAAAACTGTTCAGCATAAAAGGCCAAGCAGCATTGCAGTTCTTGACACAAACCGATGCACCTGGCACCTATTACCATACCCTGTTCAAAGGCACTTACATTTTTTGCCTTGCCCATTCACCCTCTGAATGGCAGACATACACAATCCACATCTCAATTGTCTCAAGGCTTAAACATCCTTCTTTAACCTGTCTCCTCCCCTTCATCTACACTGATTGAAGTAGATTTAACAAGTGACATCAATAAGGGATTATAGCTTTCACCTGGATTCACCTGGTCAGTTTATGTCATGGAAAGAGCAGGTGTTCTTAATGTTTTGTATACTCAGTGTATGTGTCCAACTCAAAGTTTTTGTTGGTCAATTTACTGATGTCTGCTAGTGGCGATAAATCGATGCATCAAAGTTTACCTTTGGGTCTGGGTCAGTGATATCAGAACTGCTGGTGCAGTATGCAGGGCTGGACCGAGCCAAGGGGGGACGGGTCACGTAGAAAACATCCTTTGAGCCGTGGGGGTCTCGTTCTGCAAAGCTTCCCATGCTTACATGAGACGAGAGGACACCGCCCCCAGATAATCCCGCGGTTGGGGAGGGGAGACGGGAGATGTCTATTGAGCTGGAGATGATCATCATCATTATCTATCATCACTGCCATTGTCAGGGTCTGTATTTTAAAGCTATACTACAGTATATATTGTAGGGGACCCTCAAGGCTCACACCTCACCCCTCTTTGCATCGACATTATTTGTTTACAAAGACTACAAACGACAACCAAAAGCATCAACAATGAAATTGTACCACCCTAGCTGTTGGATTATATTAAAGGTGAAACAAGGCATTTATAACTTATGCTCTTCAATAATCAATGCATATTTTATTTTTTTACCTAGGCAAGTCAGTTAAGAAACCATTTTTATTTTCAATGACAATGCGTTTGGGATAACTGCCTGTTCAGGTGCAGAATGACATATTTGTACCTTGTCAGCTCAGGGGTTTGAACTTGCAACCTTCCAGTTACTAGTCCAACGCTCTAACCACTAGGCTACCCTGCCGCCCCGATCATTTGAAATGACTATTGAACCTGAAGAAATCTTACGCAGTTACCTGTTCAGGTCCCGCATCATGAGGCTCTGGAAATCGGATGATACCAGGCGATTGAAGGAGGGCCGTGTGATGAGCCTGTCCTGCTGCCTGTCTGGCTGGTGGCTGGCCTGCCGGTGGAGCTGGGGGTTCCTCAAAGCTACACTGATGTCATTCAGCAGACGTGGCAAGGGACCAAGCTTCAGAATAGCGTCCTGGGAGACAAAGCGTAAATGAAAAGATGTGACTGTTTATCCCAAATTCTGTCCTTTCTCCCAAAGAGTGCACTCATTCACTTCCATTAATGGATTCAAAAGGAAAATACTGTTATAAGAAATGTGTTGGAACCTCTATTTAGCGCAGGGCTGTTCATTTCCGGTCCTGGAGTGCCAAAACACTTCTGGTTTTCATTCTTTCCTTCTAACCAGGGACTGATTCAGACCTGGGATACGAGATGAGTGAAATTAACTACCAGTTAAAAACAGAAACGAGAAGTGTTTTGGCCCTTCAAAACCGGACTTGAACAGCTTTGATCACGCCCATGCCTAAGTGCTTATAAATGAGTGGGGAGGCGTGCATAAGTGTACACTTCTGGAGAAAGGACATGGAATTGGGATACAGGGATCATGGAGAGAATTTGGCTACATCTCAATAGTCTAGAGTGGCTTCTTTTCCTCTCATTCACCGACACTAAGGTGAAGGAGTTGAGCAGGTGAAAGCAGATGTCAACCATATTGTTATCACCTGTTTTGTGTTCTCAGAACAGTGCACATGGAGGAAGGGAGACGAAGAGAGGAAGCCACTGTAGTCTATTGAGATGCAGCCACGGGCTCAATTAAAACAAATTGAGTTCAGAAAAAGTTTTGTTCAGTCGCTCACTCCACTCATTGATTACATGGGGAAACCCTAGAGTTGGAGGTGTCCAATATTTCAGTTGAGGTGTAGATTTTGCAGATGTTGTGTCATTTCACCCTATTGTTGTGAATTTTGATCTCAGACAATAAAAAGTGATTTTCCCTTCCCCCCCTAAGTGATATTTGCCAGTCCTCCAAAGCATTTTCATGCTCCCTTATAAAATGGATTTTGTCATTTTAAAGTGAACAGAGTGGAGGGAGCCAAAATAGAATGGAATTCAGCCAAGTGAACAGCGGGAGTGGAGGGAGTGAAAATACAAATGGATTTTAGCCAAGAGGTGGTGAGAGAAGAGGTGTAAAGGGGTGGGGGAGAATAACTAGTAGCAGGAGTTATATCAGCAGAATAAAAGTGTGTTACAGCTGTATTACAGTCACTTTAGATGTATTGTTACACTTCAAATGCAAACGTAGCAAACAGAAAAAGTTACTTTTGTACGATAAAAGGCATGTCTAATGCCTTGCTGCCTCACTAACACGCTCCGCCTCATGCGGACAGTGTTGCGGGCAGCATTGACAACAGCAGGAGTGTAATCAGTCGTGGCTCAAGCCGTGAAGAAAAAGGTGGCAGGTGTAGCATTGCTGTTACCTTGCTCAGCTGGAGATGGCAAAATATTCAGCAACTCTTGGAGGACAATGGAATTTGTCCTCACAAACACGTATTATCCAAACGAATGCATTTAGGATGGGATATCTCAAGGAAGGGTACAGTATACGCAAAAACATGTTGGTTTTAATAAGAAATAAGTCTTTTTAACTTCCTTTGTCCTCCAAGATTTGCTTTTCGGTTAATGAAAAGTGAGGTAGCGACAGTATTTTCTTCATGGGTGATGACTAACCTTACCTGAGACCTAAAGACTGTGACCAGGCTTTAGATTCTGCGGGTTTACGCATGTGTGTGGTGTTCAGACGACCAGGGTTTGACCCTAGACGGTCACATTCCTCATAATCTCGTTCACAGACAATTCCGCCCAAATGCCTGAAGAGTCTGGTGGACCAACATGTCAAACTTGGCATTTGTTAGGCAATTATACAGAAAGATTGGGAGAAACTTAGGCATTGGCTTAATAGGCTTAATCTACCAGCCAATCTTCTCCCACAACACCTCCCCCCTAACACTACACCGTAGGTTTCTTGTGCCTGGTCCTGCCTCCATTTGGAGCCACGCCTCACAGTCGTGTGATTTGCTCAAATTAAATGACAAATAATTTACTCAGTAAGGTCACTCCCATAGAATTCTATGGTCACTCCCAAAAAGGCCAACTTTGAATCGTTGATGTCCCAGGCTTATATGCACAACAGCCTGGATAGGTTACATTCCCCATTACCTTGCTCAGTTGGGCCATGACTTCCCACAGCAGGCTGTGGAGCACTGACAGCTCCCTGCCCAGGTCGATGTAGCCCTCAAAGCCCCCGGCATTGCTCCCCGTGTCCATGTTGGAGATCTCGTACAGGAACTGCTGCATGGAGCCCCACTCCATCTCCAAAAACTCGTTCATGAAACACATGTGGTCCTCTTTGCCACTAAACCTGAGGGCAGAAGAGACAGCAGCGTGGGGGCAAAGAGAGAAAGAAGTTCCCACAACAGTGTAAGATTGAGGGAGAAAGGGACAAGATACATAGTATGGCGAAGTACAGAGAAATAGTGATAAGGGCGTACGGAGAGAAAACAAGAGAGGGGAGACAGACAGTGTGAGAATGCAAAGAATGAAAGAGCAGGTGAGGAAGATGGAAGGATACAGTATGAACAACAGGTGATGGTGAGGGGGAGAATTGAATTATTCGTACTGTAACCTTGTCTGCAATGTGCCAAGAACATCGCTCAAAGAAATAGTTTCTGTGCACACAGACTTCTCCACCCTCTGAACATTTGCGCCATTGAAACCTGTTACGGTCACTTTTGTGCACAATCATCTTGTTTGTGGACAATCATGTTGGATGAATTCTTCATTCACTGTCACCAAAGGACAAGCTTATTTCAGAATAGTTTACTTCATGCTGACTGATATAATGTATTATTATACAGTTATAACGCATAGTAAGACTCAAGCAAGTCTTAAGCATGTATGACCCAATCGCAATGTCGTGGAAATAATTAATGGATTGGTTCCTGGAAGAGGAACTGGCTGAGGACATAGATAATGACTTAACAAGGCTTGGTTGGTAGTGGACATACTGGATCATTTTGGGAAAGGCAGGTTAATTGTTAGAGGACAGGTGAGGGGAGGCTAAATGTGAGGGAAGGCTAAAAGAAAGGTCATGCAAAAAAAAGGGAAGGCTACATAGGAGGGAAGGTGGTGACTAACTTGGAGAAGCTGGCCAGGTTCTGCACCACCTTGGCGATGAGGGTGAGTGTGCGGGAGGTTCGCTCTCCGGGGTACTCCTGGGTGAGGTTGAAGAGAGAGGGCGACATGATGGCGGGACACAGGAAGCGTAGGAAGAGGGAGGAGCTGATGAGGCGGTCTGCGATGTCCTCCCTTCCCCGCTCGGCACACCGGACCCTCCAGGAGGCAAATACGTCCTTCAGCTCCCGTGGAAACACACTAGAATAGAAGGGTAGGACAGAAGGATAGAATAGTACTTTATTTTTCATTGCAAACTTTTTTTTTGGGGGGGGGGGGGACAAACAGCCCATCATACTAGAAAGGACACTGTGTTACTGACACATTTGTACAATGGCGTAGTCATGTGGAAGAAATTCTGACCAATGAGAGTTGACAATCTTGCAGAGTGCCAGCTCGCAGCACATGCGAAGATTGGCTTGGTGGTCAGCCAGGACAGACGGTGGAGTACGCATGGGATCCACTTCACAATTCTCCTCTGACTCGTATAAAGCTCGAATGAACTCCCCTGTCAACGAGACAACCGTCCATTAATCCTCATCAGTATCTTCTTCTTCATCACCATCATAGTCTTCTCATCATTTCAAATACTTTAGCAAAGCTCGCTCAGTGGGCACTCCAGGCAGGCTAAAGCAAATGCTAAAAGTATTTGAATGATTTCGAATAGTATTTGAACCCAGGTCTGGATTTGGTCATTTTACACTGGTATTGGTATAAAATAAAATAATTTGCAGTTTTACCTATGGCATCCTTGAGGTACCGGTGCCCAATCAATTTGAGGTACTCCTCTATGGCTTTAGTAGCAAGGGTGTTCTCTCGAAAGATCAGATGCTCTCGTTCCATGAATCTATCCACCTCGCACATCGCCATGTCTGACAGGAAGTCCTGAAAAAAGAACATGCTCCTCAAACAAACAACACAAACACATTGTACAACAGACACAGGGGCCAGGAAAGATGCTAAAGGCCTCATTTACAATAACCTCAGAAAGAGGTTACTCTCCAACAGGAGTGCTTGGCCACCCCTGCTTTAGTGCCTTCCTTCCTACCTTCGCCTTGCCCGTGCTCTGGAGAATGTGCACCAGCGCGAACGCCACCTCCTCTTTGCTTTTGACACTGAGCAGAGGCTCCAGCACGGCACACAGCGTACGGTAGTTATTGGTGATGTACTCAGCGAACTCCTTGTACAGCTCCATGGGCAGGATACTCATGGTCTGGTAGCGGGACTTGAGGCGGATTGAGGCATTGATGACCTTGCCACCGCCTACACCGCCACCCTTAGCCAAAGCACTGGGCTGGATCACCGGATACCACTGCTCCACAAACTGCCTGCCTGTGATGCTCGATATGGGGATAGTGACCAGGCCGAGGTACGTGCTCTTCTCCTAGGTTAGAGAACAGAACGGAGAATAGAATAGAAGTAAATATTTGAGTAACTCTGCAAACACAAAAGATACACAAGGAAAAATACAACCGCCATAGACAGACACACACCTTGCGTCGCTTTTTGTCTGTTTCCTTGTAAAGGTGCAGGCGTAGGCTACGAATGGCAGGCAAGTTGTTGAACTCAAAGTGCTCGCCCCAGAAGACAGTGTCCGTGCGGGGCTTGCTGGTGGTGCGAGCGTACAGCATGTCATCCAGACACAGCTCACAATAGTACCGCTTCTTAGGAGGAAGGTCCCTGGCCTCAATGATCCACAGCTTAAGCACATTGTCCACCCTTCGACTATTGTCCTAAAATGGGAGCATTGGAGAGAGAGAGGTGAAGACTGCTGAAACTAATGGAGATGAAAGGCATTTTGATAAAAGGCATTTTGAGTGTGGACTGCAAGCAGGGTCCTTGTTCCTCTCTATTTTTTTCACCTTGTTGGGCTTGACAGCTCTCTGTAGATTCTCAATCCATTTGTCTCTCTCTGCAGCCGAGCGGCAGGCAAAGCATTTTGTCCCTGAAACGGTGGTCACCTACCGTCAAACAGACACAGAAGTGAATTCATCAATGATATCGTTTGTTGCTTGTTAGTGTGTAACAGTTGATCAATTACTATCACCATGACACATCAACTTGGAAGACCGAGCTGTAATAACTGTTTTAGATTTAATATTAGGAGAGATACTATACACTATTCTTCTCCCAGAAGGGCACTCACCTCAAAGCAATACTCCTGGCCCAATATGCTGGAGTGGACAGGTTTGATGACAGCATCTTCATCCAGCGTGAGGTCCAGAGCCTCCGCTGCACTGCTAGGGGAGAGCAGGGACTCATGAGAGTGGGACTCCTTGAAGCTCTGCATTAGACGAGTCCTTGAGAGAGAGAGAGAGAGACAGAGAGAGAGAGAGAGACAGAGAGAGAGAGAGAGAGAGAGAGAGAGAGAGAGAGAGAGAGAGAGAGAGAGAGAGAGAGAGAGAGAGTGGTTAAGACACACTGTGGTCCCATTACAATGTTAAGGGAAACAGTGCATTGAAACAAGCACTACTAAACATAAAATCTGGTACCAGGTAGGGTTAAAAATTGTGTTCAATTCTTGCAATAAGTACCCAAAAGTAACTACTGTTAACATAAACTGTACATATTGGAAAACACCAGGTAAATACACAAAAAAAGGAGTGTAAAATAAATATTTATAGAGTGTCACACATCCAATCGTTTGGGAAAGCGCTACCTACCTCTCCTGATCAGCACTACGGAAACGGGGTAGAATCATGTGGCGGAAGCTGCTGGTTCGATCCAGCTTGGGCTGGCTCTTTGCCCTTTTGATGGAGCCCTTCAACTTTCGACTGAGGAAGCTCTGTTGGGGACAAGAGTGGAGACCATTACACAGGTGGAGATGTCCATTTCATAAAAAAAAAAAGTAATTTAGCAGAAGCTCTTGTAATTCGCTCCAGACCGACTTACAATCAGTGCATTAAACCCTTCTTTCAAAATAGGCGCTATCTGCGAAATCAGTGTTAGCATGAATCCATGTTATTGGTGGTGGTGATGGTTGTGGTACTGATGGAGGTTGAGGAGAGGAACCCACTTTAGAAGTGTTTGTGTTTTGCTTCCTTCAGATGACCACTGGAGGAGCCTATTGGGCTACAGATGAAGCAACAATGGCTAATTCAATAATGTTCTTTCAGTGGGCTATGCGAATTCAGCCACTAAGATGGATGGTGTAAGCCTATTTGAAGACTTGAAAACTCAACTGGCATGAGGTTGAACTGGTGAAATGTACAGGTGTATCCCATACTGCTATAATGTACTTTTAATTTGGAATCGGTAAATTAGTAGCATTACAGTTAGCCAACTATCTATTACTAGCCTCCTGAGTGGCGATGCAGTCTAAGGCACTGCATTGCAAGGCTAGAGGCGTCATTACAGACCCTGGTTTGTTCCCAGGCTGTGTCACAACCGGCAGTGATCGGGAGTCCCATAGGGCGGTGCACAATTGGCACAGCATGATCCGGGTTAGGGGTGTGTTTGGCCTGGGGGGGTAGACCGTCATTGTATATAAGAATTTGTTCTTAAACTGACTTGCCTAGTTATATAAAAGGTTAAATAAAAAATGAAAGAATGACTATTATCAATTTTGCTCTGAACAAAAGAGAACAGGGTAATGAGGGAGAATAATGATAGAGAGCAGGAAGTGAAGCTAATAGTGGGTAGCACTTTACTGTATGGCCCAGAATAAGTGGAAATGACACAATAATAATGGAAAGAGGTAATATAGCATTTTGGAGTACTTACTTGTTGTCTGAAGGGTTGTTGGGGGGCAGTGGGAGGGATTTCCATGCTTGGCTGTCTCGCAGTGGCAATGCTCTTCCTGCGAGCGCGAGCGTGCTCTGTGAGAGAGAGAGAGTAAATCTCAGTAAGACAAAAATAATGGTGTTCCAAAAAACGTCCAGTTGCCAGGACCACGAATACAAATTCCATCTAGACACCGTTGCCCTAGAGCACACAAAAAAACGATACATACCTCGGCCTAAACATCAGCGCCACAGGTAACTTCCACAAAGATGTGAACGATCTGAGAGACAAGGCAAGAAGGGCCTTCTATGCCATCAAAAGGAACATACAGTTTAAGTCAGAAGTTTACATACACATACATTTAAATACATTTCAACTCAGTTTTTCACAATTCCTGATATTTAATCATAGTAAAAATTATAGTCTGAGGTCAGTTAGGATCACCATTTTATTTGAAGAATGTGAAATACCAGAATAATAGCAGAGAATGATTTATTTCAGCTTTATTTCTTTCATCACATTCCCAGTGGGTCAGAAGTTTACATACACTCAATTAGTATTTGGTAGCATTGCCTTTACATTGTTTAACTTGGGTCAAACGTTTCCAGTAGCCTTTCACAACATTCCCACAATAAGTTGGGTGAATTCTGGCCCATTCCTCCTGACAGAGCTGGTGTAACTGAGTCAGGTTTGTAGTCCTCCTTGCTCGCATACACTTGTTCAGTTCTGCCCGCTAATTTTCAATTGGATTGCGGTCAGGGCTTTGTGATGGCCACTCCAATACCTTGACTTTGTTGTCCTTAAGCCATTTTGCCACAACTTTGGAAGTGTGCTTGGGGTCATCGTCCATTTGGAAGACCCATTTGCGACCAAGCTTTGAAGTCCTGACTGATGTCTTGAGATGCTGCTTCAATATATCCACATAATTTTACTTCCTCAAAATGCCAGCTATTTTGTGAAGTGCACCAGTCCCTCCTGCAGCAAAGCACCCCCACAAAATGATGCTGCCACCATGGTTGGGATAGTGTTCTTCAGCTTGCAAGCCTCCCATTTTTTCCTCAAAACATAACGATTGTCATTATGGCCAAACAGTTCTATTTTTGTTTCATAAGACCAGAGGACATTTCTCCAAAAAGTACGATCTTTGTCCCCATGTGCAGTTGCAAACTGTAGTCTGGCTTTTTTATTGCTGTTTTGGAGCAGTGGCTTCCTCCTTGCTGAGCGGCCTTTCAGGTTATGTCGATATAGGACTCGTTTTACTGTGGATATAAATACTTTTGTACCCGTTTCCTCCAGCATCTCCACAAGGTCCTTTGCTGTTGTTCTGGGATTGATTTGCACTTTTCGCACCAAAGTACGTTCATCTCTAGGAGACAGAATGCATCTCCTTCCTGAGCGGTATGACGGCTGCGTGGTCCCATGGTGTTTATACTTGTGTACTATTGTTTGTACAGATGAACGTGGTACCTTCAAGTGTGTGGAAATTACTCCCAAGAATGAACCAGACTTGTGGAGGTCTACAATTTATTTTCTGAGATCTTGGCTGATTTCTTTTGATTTTCCAATGATGTCAAGCAAAGAGGAGTTTGAAGGTAGGCCTTGAAATACATCCACAGGTATACTTTCACTTGACTCAAATAATGTAAGTTAGCCTACCAGAAGCTTCTAAAGCCCTGACATCATTTTCTGGAATTTTCCCAGCTGTTTAAAGGCACAGTCAACTTAGTGTATGTAAACTTTTGACCCATTGGAATTGTGATACAGTGAGTTATAAGTGAAATAATTTGTCTGTAAACCATTTTTGGAAAAATGACTTGTGTCATGCACAAAGTTGATGTCCGAACCGACTTGCCAAAACTATAGTTTGTTAACAAGAAATTTGTGGAGTGGCTGAAAAACAAGTTTTAATGACTCCAACCTAAGTGTATGTAAACTTCCGACTTCAATTGTATGTAAATTTCGACATACCAATTAGGATCTGGCTTAAAATACTTGAATCAGTTATAGAACCCATTGCCCTTTATGGTTGTGAGTTCTGAGGTCCGCTCACCATCCAAAGAATTCACAAAATGGGACAAAGCCCAAATTGAGACTGCATGCAGAATTCTGCAAAAATATCCTCCATATACAACGTAAAACACAAAATAATGCATGCAGAGTAGAATTAGGCCGATACCACCAATGATCAACATCCAGAAAAGAGACGTTAAGTTCTACAACCACCTAAAAGGAAGCGATTCCAAAAGCCATCAACAACAGAGAAATTAACCTGGAGACGGGGCCCCCTAAGCAAGCTGGTCCTGGGGCTCTGTTCACAAACACAAACAGACCCTACAGAGCCACAGGACAGTAACACAGTTAGACCCAACCAAATCATGAGAAAACAAAAAGATAATTACTTGAGACAAACTAGAATGCTATTTGGCCCTAAACAAAGAGTACATGGTGGCAGAATACCTGACCACTGTGACTGACCCAAAATTAAGGAAATCTTTGACCATGTACAGACTCAGCAAGCAAAGACTTGCTATTGAGAAAGGCCGCCGAAGGCAGACCTGGCTCTCAAGAGAAGACAGGCTATGTGCACACTGCCCACAAAATGAGGTGGAAACTGAGCTGCACTTCCTAACCTCCTGCCCAATGTATGAGCGTGGAAAAGGGGCAACCAGTGAAGAACAAACACCATTGTAAATACAACCTATATTTATGTTTATTTATTTCATTTTTTGCACACAATTACAACACTGTATATAGATGTAATATGACATTTGAAATATCGTTATTCTTTTGGAATGTGTAACGAGTGTAACGTTTACTGTTAATTTGTTATTGTTTATTTCACTTTTGTTTATTATCTATTTCACTTGCTTTGGCAATGTAAAGATATATTTCCCATGCCTATACAGCCCATTAAATAGAAAATTAGAGAAGGGGGGGGGGGGCAGAGAGAGGGTCAAAGAGAGAAAAGAGATAAGGAACACCAGAACCTTAAAAAGTGCAACCTGAAACTGTAACCATGGGAAAAAGTACAAGATTAGTCCAAATTCTAACAAAAAAATACAAACACAAGCAAAACTATTGTTCTGAGAAGTTCAAAATGTTAGAGAGGCATGTTTGTTCTATTTAAGTGATAATGCCAGAGAAACCGCTGTTTGGAGCATGTATTGGCACGGGTGTTGTTAGGCCCGAGACGAAGTCGAGATAAAGGATGAAGAAATCACAAGTACAGTTTGTCAGCTACACAATAAATAAATGTTAGCCATATGTCCACGTCATGTGTGTCTACATTCAGAAGCAGATCAAGAAGTAGGCCACCAGCAAAATGACGTGAACATGGAAAATAACCACCAACTGTCGGGTAGACTACATTAAAATACTCCTTAGAATAAAGGGCAGATGAGAATTAGAATCTGCGTCAACACTTCTGTTCCCCCGACATCATCTCGCCAAGTGGCTGAGGGAGCTTCAGTTGGCTAGCCAACAGGGGAAGTCAATTATATAAGAATAGGACTGCCTCTACTCTACTATTACACAACCTATAACACAAGGTCATCGACTTTGTTCGTTAAAGTAATGGTAACTTGAATATCTTAAAACCACAACACCAAGATGGTTGCCAGACTGTAAACAAGAGCTGCTCTTATGTTCAGCTATTTTCTACCAATTCTATTTCTATGGTTACACCCATGTTCACTCTAAGCTGCATGCACAGCTCCCCCCGGACTGCCGCCCAGAAGCCAACAGAGAGAACGAGACTGATTTTTACAAAACTTTCTAGAATGGTGGTCACCAAACAGTCGATCGCGATCCACTGGTCGATCTCCAAGGAATTAATTTCTGTAAAAACCCCAAAGATATTGTTTTTATTAGTCTCGGGCTGTTGCCGGTAGATGCACGCGATTCAGCTGCCCTGTGCTCCGGGTAGGTTAACTTTTGCCATTTTGTTCCAGTTCATGTGCCTGAAGGTACAAACTCTTCCTTCCCCGCGGGCCCAGAGAGCAAATCATGTGCACTATAAACTTACCGGATGGCTCAGATGACCGTGTCTGCAGCAATATAGCAGCAATAAGATACGGCACAGCACAGTTGATACTGTGAGATTTCAAAATGTTTAAAACCATGACTAGAGAGAGGCTGTCAACGAATGCAGCAAATCTATGCTGTTTTTAGGAGTGAGTTCACGTTTAAGTTCTTACTCAGCACTGTCAACACTTTGTGTTCAACACTTATATAAACTATAAAATGCGCATTCTTCCTATTTCGTCTCAGCACTACAACAAGCACTGCAGCAGTAATTAACGAGTAGGAAAGTGTATCTATAGGTTTGCGTTGTTGTTATTAGCGGCTTGGGGGTCTTTTTTAATAGCGAGGAATATTTAACTTTCTCTGTTCATAGCAGTAACATAAATGTGCGCATGAGGCAGAAATAATGCGTTGCGACTCGAGTTTCACCATCAGTCAGTGTCAGCAGAGGAAAGGGAGAGCAGAGGGTTGAGAGGCGGACCCTCAGTCCCTCCACTGAGACTGACCATCAGATGCAGTCACCTTCAGCACAATAAAATACAAATAAAAAGCTAATGATTTAAATGTATGCTCACTCAGCTGTGCTTCACAAGTAATACAACAACGGATCTATCAGCGGTGTGATCATATAGCCTACCTTAAATGTAGAAATATAATGTAAAAAATGGCCCAAACAACAATACATTGGCTGGGCAATTCAAGAAAGTCAACATGCGGTGATAATGTACTGGGCCTATATTGTAGCTTACTGCATAAACCTCACTGCTACAGTACTGTTATTAATGAATTCATGTTACATAGGCTTACATTTTCTTAAAGTAATGTTAAAAAAAATTGGACCGGTAGATCTCGGCTTGCATTTTGACTCAAAGTGATCTTGACTCAGAAAAGGTTGGTGACCACTGTTCTAGGGTTTTCCCTGTTAACACTATCAACGTTTACCCTTTACTGTGGCATTTGTGATTGAATCAACGCAATATTATCCACTTTCAATGCAACATACGGTAACAAAACAAGCTATGCAAGATATTTTGTTGCAGGCAGAACACATTGGACTAGGATTCTATTGCATTGACACGCACTACTCAGCCTGTAATCTACCCAGACCAGTGCGGCATAAACAATCAGAGCTGCAGTAGGCCTATATGCAAATAGACCATTGCCATATATGGATCTGTGTCATTTACATTCAACTGGACTGTGTTTACAGCATGAGTGGCCATGAGTAGATGCACTTGTTTTGAGATCAAAGCGAGAGCTGCATGTAGCCACGTGTGCACATTTAGTTCATATCCTTTGCTAGTTAGTGAGTTATTAGCCCAGTTATAGATCATCTGTAGTCAGCATTAGGGGAGTGATTGCTTCCTACAAGAACACAAAACATGTACTTTTCTAGACATCTTAGAAAATCAAGTCAGGTAAAGAGCTTTTTTTGTATCAAAGGAGCAGTGAGCAGTGTTGTATTTTGAGACAGGCTTGAATAAGCTAAGTAGCCAGTAGGCAGAGAGTAGCATCATTTGTCTGATTCTCTGTATTAATGGTATGGGAATAATAATGCATTTTATTTTGTAAAGTGGTTTCTTGCATCACACAACACAACAACATTTTCAGTCATCTCCTTGTCTGAGGTGGATAAACAGGTTAATGTCAAGCCCGGCCTACATTGAGCACCACACATTGGCTGCTACTGTGGGTTAATGATAGAAGAGCTATTTCCATGTTAAAATGTTATGGGCTGCAATTTCTCCATTGTTTTGGACGGTAGGCCACTCTGGTAGACCTATATTATTATCAAATAGCCACAGTAGCCTACATGGCCAATGTTTAAACTGTATCTTAAAGTGGGTACAGCCTCAGTGTTCACAGTAAACACATGCTGGAAGTTGCACAGAATTTTCACAACGTTCAAGTTTGCCCTCAGCAGTGCCGAAACAAATTTGAGGGAACATTGACCCACACCCCCTTTAATTTTTCCCTCAATATCTGACACTCCTGGCTACATTCTCCTCAGTTTCCCAGTAGAGCAATAATAACCTTTTAATACATATTAAGGCACCATAAATATTCACTCTCCTTCTATCTGTTCTTCTCTCCCACACACTTTTGTTTTACATAATTCCAGCTGTGTACTCCCCCTCCTCTCGTCTCTATCTATCTGTCATCCATCATGTAGGTCTACATTCAGAAGCAGATCAAAAAGTAGGCCACCAGCAAAATTATGTGAACATGGAAAATAACCACCAACTGGCAAGCAGACTACATTAAAATACTCCTTGGAATATGGGCAGAATAGAATTATCATCTGCGTCAATACGTTTGTTCCCCCGACTCCATTGAGTCAAGTGGCTGAGGGAGCTTCAGTTGGCTAGCCAACAGGGGAAGTCAATTATATAAGAATAGGACTGCCTCTACTCTACTATTACACAACCTATAACACAAGGTCATCGACTTTGTTCCTTAAAGTAATGGTAACTTGAATATCTTAAAACCACAACACCAAGATGGTTGCCAGACTGTAAACAAGAGCTGCTCTTATGTTCACCAATGTTCACTCTAAGCTGCACACGTGCGTAGCCCCGAGACTGCCCGTGCAGCTCCCCCAGGACTGCCGCACAGATGCCTACTGAGAGAAGCACGAGATTGAACTTCACTAAACTTTCTAGAGCAGTGGTCACTAAACGGTCGATATCGACCCACTGGTCGATCTTCAAGGCATTTCTAGTCGAGCACCAAACATTTCTGTAAAAAAAACAACGATAAAGCCTTGTGTTTTTCTATTAGTCTCGGGCTGTTGCCGGTAGGTGCATGCGATTCAGCTGCCCTACACGCCGGGTAGGCGAACTGTTGCCATTTTGTACCATTTCATGTGTCGGAAGGTACAAACTCTTCCTTCCCGGCAGGCCCAGAGATCAAATTAAGTGCAATATAAGCTAACCGCTGGCCAATCGGATGGCTCAGATGACCGTGTCTGCAGTAACGAAGCAGGCATACAAAAAAAGTCCAGCAAAGTTGATACTGTGAGATTAAAAAAAAAATATTAAAAAAAATTACTAGAGAGAGACTGTCAACGAATACAGCAAAGAGCTGCTGTTTTTATGAGTGAGTTCATGTTTAAGTTCTTACTCAGCACTGTCAACACTTTGTGTTCAACACTTATATAAACTATAAAATGCGCATTCTTCCTATTTCCACCCAGCGCTACAACAAGCACTGCAGTAGTAATGAATGGGTAGGAGAGTGTATCTATAGGCTTGCGTTGTTATTATTAGTGGCTTTAGTCTTTTTTAAGAGCGAGGAATATTTAACTTTCTCCGTTCATAGCAGTAACAACATGAATTTGTGCTTTAGGGTGAAATAATGTGGTACAAATCAAGTTTCACCATCAGCTGGAAGATTGTGCCTTTTTTGGTTCAGTGTCAAATCAAATGTTATTGGTCACATACAAGTGTTTAGCAGACCGTCACCCTAACGTCCTCAGAATAGGAAGTTACATTTCCGTCAAGGGGCTTAAATAGGATTGGGAGAGAGGGCTGTGTTTCATAGTTTACAACCACTGTCTGTTCACATGGGCGGGGCCACTGAGTTGGCAGAGTTTACAACCACTGTCTGTTCACATGGCGGGGCCACTGAGTTGGCAGAGTTTACAACCACTGTCTGTTCACATGGGCGGGGCCACTGAGTTGGCAGAGTTTACAACCACTGTCTGTTCACATGGGCGGGGGCACTGAGTTGGCAGAGTTTACAACCACTGTCTGTTCACATGGGCGGGGCCACTGAGTTGGCAGAGTTTACAACCACTGTCTGTTCACATGGGCGGGGCCACTGAGTTGGCAGAGTTTACAACCACTGTCTGTTCACATGGGCGGGGCCACTGAGTTAGCAGAGTTTACTCTATGACAAACTGTTCTCTCATTAAGAAGCTAAATTACATTTAATCTTTTCACAAATAGTACATTTCTAGACATCTTAGAAGGTAAACAGCTTTTTTTTTTACTTAAAGGAGTAGTATTTTAAGACAGGTATGAATAAGCTACGAAGCCAATAGGCAGAGGGTAGCATAATATGTCTGATTCTCTGTATTAATGGTATGGGAATAATAATTCATTTTATTTTGTAAAGTGGTTTCTTGCATCAAACAACACAACAACATTTTCAGTCATCTTCTTGTCTGAGGTGGATAAAAAGGTTAATGTCAAGCCCTGCATGTTTTTTTTCTTCTCAAAAGTCTCATGGAATGTAGGCCTACATTGAACAACACACATTGGCTGCTACTATAGGCTAATGATATGAGCTATTTCCATGTAAAAATGTTATAGGATTTTCTCCGTTGTTTTGGATGGTAGGCCACTCTGGTAGACTTACATTATTAACAAATAGCCACAGTAGTCTACATGGCCACTGTTAAAACTGTAACTTAAAGCGGGTACAGCCTTTGTGTTCACAGTAAACACATGCTGGAAGTAGCACAGAATTTTCACAGCTTTCAAGTTCGCGCTCAGTAGACCTGAAATTTGCTCAGTGCCGAAACAAATTTGAGGGAACATTGACCCACACCCCTTTTATTTCCCCCTAAATATCTGACACTCCTGGCTACACTCTCCTCAGTTTCCCAGTGGATACTTAAGGCACCATAAATACTCACTCTCCTTCTTTCTATCTGTTCTTCTCTCCCACGCACTTTTTTACATAATTCCAGTGGTGTACTCCCCCTCCTCTCGTCTCTATCTATCTGTCATCCTCCCCTCCCCTCAACTCTGCACGCTCTCTTCTCTCTCTCTTTTCATTCTATCCTGCTGTCTAACAAATTTCCCCTCCTAGTCATTTCTCTTAGAAGGGCAACATATTTTAATGTGAGTTGATACATATCAATTAGTGAAGAAAAAAATAACAGACCCTAAAAGCTGACCCTTATTTAGGTTGTATACATACATACATACATACATACATACATACATGCATACATACATACATACATACATACATACATACATACATACATACATACATACATACATACATACATACATACATACATACATACATACATACAGTACATACAGTACATGCATGCACACAACCACCCACACAAATCCTTATGAAAGTCTTGACTAATTTTCTTTTTTTTTTTAAATAACTGTTTATAACAGCTGTTGAAGTGCATTACTTCTTAGACCTATGCTGAATTGATTATGTATCAACTCACATTAAAATATGTATGTAATGGATGGTAGAATTCAATAGATTCCATGTATTTTACATCATGAGGTAATAAGTAATGTGGGTTCTCCAGATAGAACAAATAAAATAGGAAGAGTTTAACCAATTTCATCCCACAGTCTTAAATAATGTATATTATTCCATTATTCCAGGGTCATTGGAAAGATGTACAATCTGAGGTACCGTAGATTATCACCAAAATATAACTGCCCCAGTCATTGATGTGTAAACAGCTTTAAAAAAAGTACTTATCTACCATGGACCTGAAAAAGGAATCAACATAGATTTGTATTAATATGTGTGCTGGCAATGTTTTACTGGATTCGGCTCTCAACATCAATATTCAGCCAGCCTTTTCCAGCTTAAATCTGCTGATACACAACAAGGAAATCACATTTGATTTTGAAATATCGAACAAGAGTGAAATTTGTCCTAATGGAATGCAAGCTTTGATCAATGCGGTGGCATTGCGAAAGTTAGTTTGCTCACTCTCATTGAACATGCATAATTCATCTTGCTGAGGGCAATCGGATGTCGTGAACTGTGAACACCCTGAAATAAGTGCCTATAATAATAAACTATTATATGGACTTATGTGTACTTCAATATGAGTTGGTAATACAAAAGGCATTCATGAGCACATTCTATGAGGGAGAAGAAAATAAAATCATCACATCGTCCTAGAAAAGGATTAAACTAGAACGTTCACATTGGTTTGCAGGTTTTTGTGGCAATGTTGCAAAACTATGTATGAAAAAAAGATGAGAGATCAACTTTAATGCCAGCCAAGGTTGTGCGCCTGAGCACATTGGTGAGAAGGCATCAAACTGCACAGGCCCTATTTAGAATAACCTTGAACATCCCTGCCACAGTGTGACTCAAAGCAGACAAAATCCTGACAAAATCCTGGCTACCATAGAGCCATAGACCATTATTTCCATATTTATATCAGATAAAACCAGCATCACCAAAGATCCACCTTGTTTCCTATAAATTTGTATCTAAAAATGCAGGGCTTTTTCCTCAATCTCATTCACACAGCTGGAACGGAGGAAATGACATTTTCTAACAGCCAAGGATTTCACCCTGGTGAATATTTATACAGTGAAGATTCTTTGTAAACTCCATCACCTAGCGTCTGAAATGTCCTGGATAGAATACCCTCTATTTCATAACACATTCTTTGTCTTTTTGTGTCCTAATGACTCACATAGGAAGGGACTGAGTCACATACAGTCGATTCACATATGGATTTATATTGTTACTAGCCTTTTCATTTCAGAGTAACTCTTTTTTTAAATTTAGTGTCACTTGGCTCTCCTAAATGCTACATTGTCCTGAGTAGCATATCTTGACAAAAATAGCATCTTTCCAAAACATGGCCAAATGTGTCATTCAGTACAACCTATTATTTCAGGCTTTAGGTTCTTACGAGATCTTAAAAGTTGATGATACAATGCATTGGGAAAGTATTCAGACGCCTTCCCCTTTTCCACATTTTGTTACGTTACAGCCTTATTCTAAAATTGATTGAATTAATTGTTTCCCTCATCAATCAACCACATAATGACAAAGCAAAAACAGGTTTTTAGAAATTTATATAATAATGATCTAAATAAGGTATTTCATTTTTTTTAAATTATATACATTTCTAAAAACCTGTTTTTGCTTTGTCATTATGTGGTTGATTGATGAGGGAAACAATTAATTCAATCAATCAACCCTTTTCTATGAGACTCGAAATTGAGCTCAGATGCATCCTGTTTCCATTGATCAGCCTTGAGATGTTTCTACAAATTGATTGGAGTCCACCTGTGGTAAATTGATTGGACACGATTTGGAAAGGCACACACTTGTCTATAAGGTCTCACAGTTGACAATGCATGTAAGAGCAAAAACCAAGCCATGAAGTCAAAGTAATTGTCCATAGATCTCCGAGACAGGATTGTGTCAAGGTAGAGATCTGGGGAAGGGTACCAAAAAATGTCTGCAGCACTGAGGTCCTCAAGAACACAGTGGCCTCCATAATTCTTAAATGGAAGAATTTTGGAACCACCAAGAATCTTCCTAGAGCTGGCCGTCCGACCAAACTGAACAATCGAGGAGAAGGGACTTGGACAGGGAGGTGACCAAGAACCTGATAGTCACTCTGACAGAGCTCCAGAGTTCCTCTGTGGAGATGGGAGAACCTTCTACAAGGACAGCCATCTCTGCAGCGCTCCACCAATCAGGCCCTGATGGTAGAGTGGCCAGACGGAAGCCACTCCTCTGTGAAAGGCACATGACAGCCCACTTGGAGTTGACCAAAAGGCACCTAAAGGACTCTTAGACCATGAGAAACAAGATTCTCTGGTCTGATGAAACCACGATTGAACTCTTTGACCTGAATGCCAAGCTTCACGTCTGGAGGTAACCAGACACCTCTTATTACCTGGCCAATACCATCCCTACAGTGAAGCATGGTGGTGACAGCATCATGATGTAGGTATGTTTTACAGCAGCAGGGAATGGGAGACTAGTTGGATCTTGGAAAAGATGAACGGACCAAAGTACAGAGAGATCCTTGATGAAAGCCTGCTCCAGAGCGCTCAGGACCTCAGACTTGTGCGAAGGTTCACCTTCCAACAGGACAATGACCCTAAGCACACAGCCAAGACAATGCAGGAGTGGCTTCGGGACAAGTCTCTGAATGTCCTTGAGTGACCGAGCCAGAGCCCGTGCAGCGACGCTCCCCATCCAACCTGACAGAGCTTGAGAGGATCTGCAGAGAAGAATGGGAAAAACTCCTCAAATACAGGTGTGCCAAGCTTGTACCCAAGAAGACTTGAGGCTGCAATTACTGCCAAAGGTGCTTAAACAAAGTACTGGGTAAAGGGTCTGAATATTTATGTAAATGTAACTTCCATTTTTTTCTTCGTAATAAATTTGCAACAATTTCTAAAAACCTTTTCTTTTTGTCATTATGGGTTATTGTGTGTAGAGAGATCAGGATAAAACTATTTACTCAATTTTAGAATAAGGCTATAATGTAACAACATGTGGAAAAAGTTAAGGGGTCTGAATACTTTCCGAATGTACGATAGAAGACCTGCTCACAAGACCAAGTTACGCACCTCCAAGTTATCTCACTGAAAGATCTCAACTACGCAAACATACCTGCCAATATTGATGAGATGGAGAACCAGAGATTTGATCATTTGGCCAAAAACAAACATAGTTGACTGAGTAGAGGCTCCGTTTTACTGTACAGTTTAAGACCACTTTAAACCCAGGTCCAAAAAAAAAAGATTCATACACCAAACACTGTATGTCATACACTCTTGCTCAAAAAGTGACTATGTTGAGTCCAGGCTATTTGATTACATTAGGGACATTATGTGCCGTCAGCCCGTCACTCAGTTTTCTTCAGACCTAACTGAAAGTGTTTAGTACCGTTCAATTAAGTCTGCTGATACAAGAGTAGAGAGAGTGCCACATCAAATTCAATTTATTTCCCTTTTAATGCACTGTTTAATTAGCAATACTATTAGCAATTATATAAACTTTTCTAAAATGGTTTTTACTGCCTGCTAGACTAATCTAACTGAGGATATTATTGAAAAGGTCTCTTTCTGTTCAATAATGCACACATTTTTTTTTAAATCCGAGATTATTTTGTGTTTCTTAGGCCTCATACACATTTACTACAATGTTAACGATAACATTATGAATTGAAATGTTTGTGTTCCAGAGCTCATAACAATGTTGAAAAGGGATAATGTTAGCTAACTTTACAAGGTAGCCAGCCCTATGTTGGTTGAAGAAAAAAGTACATTAGCCAGCTGTACAATGTTTCTACCAGTAGCCTGCAAATGAGCCGTTCTGCTGCTTGACAGGCAGAGCCCACCAAGGATGGGAAATTAACCTAAACCACTCACACTTGTCAGGTATAGTTCACTTTTATTTGAAATCACTCAAACATCCAATTAATGGTGGACAAAACTGAGCGATATCGTGAGTCTATCCTCACGTATCTGAAATGACATGATCAATTGATGTTTACTGGTCATGAAAAACATGCAGTTACTTGCTGTATAACTCTGATGACAGAGCTACATGTGCGCAATTGTTCTGACTAAGGTGATGATATTACAACCAAATAATTCAAATTAATTTAACAATCCCCTGAAAACGGCATGTATTGTCAAACGTTTTACCAGAGCTGGTGTCTCCTTGCCGCCGGCAGGCAAATCAATCGCTCTGCACCTTATTGTGACGTTTTATTGATAATGACCTATATTGAACTGTCTCTCTCTCAAATTCACATTTAAATTCACGCTGCTTTATTGGCATGAAAAATATTGCGGCAATATTGCCAAAGCAACAATGTATACAATATGCATTGTAATAATATTATAAAGAATAAAAAATAATAAGATAAAGGTAGTAAATAATAATACTAAAAAAAACACAAAAATAACAACAATAAAATGTCAAAAACAGTCAATAGTAGAAATATAATAAATACCAAAGGCTAAACGTGGAAAATGAAACTATAACTAACTTAAAACTAACTAACTCTCAGTACTACAACTACCATCATTACTACTACTACCACCACCATCACTAAACTGCTATCATTTCCATCACCCCTACTACCCGTACCACAACTTTTTGGAATAATAATCACAACAACAATAATAATAAGAGTAATGAGAATAATAACACTAATAACAATAATAATATTAATAACAATAATACTAAAGTTACTGTTTACTATGCAGATCCTATTATCCAGATGCTATTAGGCTATGGCAGGCAAATATATATTTGGCTGGAAGAGGAGCCATTGCTCCTTTGCCCATGAGTATTTCGTGTTTTTTCTCTGGGTTTAATAAGTTAAAATTTGAAATAAATGTAGAATTTCTGTGAATAATGAATATCTTGATGGGGAATATTTATCACACTAAAAGAGAAAGTGCATCCTCTGTTTCTACCTCCCCTGTTGTACAGTGACCATATACACACTCCTCTTTGGGTAGCCATGTCTTTTTATGTCTGCCGGTTTCTATTGCCAGCCTATACTTGGTAAGGATCGGTCTCTGCTTCGTATCTCTGACAGAGTAGAAATAATCAGCCAATTCATATTCTCTGTTTAGGGCCAGACAGCAATTTAGTCTGCTTTGGGATTTTGTTTCGTTTTTTCCAATGTTGTAAATATGAGTCCTTTGATTGTTCATGATTTTGTTTATTTATTTATTTTTTTTAAACAGTGCTGGTGTCAGCTTGGTTGGTTCGGTTCAACACCAGATGACTGAGAGGGCTCGTTTCAGGGCTCAGCTCTTGGGTTTGACGTGTTTTAAATTGGAGACTTGAATTTGGACTTGAATTTAGATGTAGCCAAAATGTTCATGATCATTTCTGTATTTCCATTACCACTGGAAAGTGGCCCAATTCTACCCTACATGCAATAGTTGGTGTATTTATTTGAACTTGTCAAATTTTCCGACAGAATTCTGCATGTAGGGCTTCAATTGAATGTTTGTCCCACATTTTAAAGTGCAGTTTATTGAGGGGCCCCCAAGCCTCACTTCCGTAAAGAGCTATTAGTTGGATTACGCTCTCAATTATTTTGGTCAAAATTCTAATTGGGGTGTTGATTTTGAATCAATTCATTTGTATTGGATACAATGCTCTGCTGGCATTTTCTTTGAGAGCATTCACTGCCATATTACACTTTCCTGCAGCTATGGTCAGACCAAAGTATGAGTAACTTTTTGGGTGTTCAATTAGGTTGTTGTTCAAGGTGAATTTATACATCTACTGCCAGGGCCCAATTATGGCAATATTGCTCTAGAATATTAAGGTTATGTTGAAGACCTCCTATGCTTTGTGATAGAAGAACCAAATAATCAGCATATAGCAGATATTTTAACTCTGTCAAATGGGGCTGCGGAATGGTCCAACCTGTCTGCTAAGTCAGTGATATAAATGTTGAAAAGGTTTGCACTCAAACTGTGGTCTTATCTCACACCTCAACGTCGCAAAAATAATGATGTTCTTTGGTTTTAGATTTTTATTGCACACTTGTTTTCTGTGTACATACATTTTATTAAGTCACACTAATTAATAAACACATCCACCTAAAAAAGAGGGCAAAATCTTTGCTTGCTATATTAACTTTAAAAACCTTACCACCAAGCACACGTTGGAGAATTTTGAAGAATAGACCTTCGTGCCAAATATAATCTAATGCTTGTGGAATTTCTTTCCTTCTTAATGCGTTTGAGCCAATCAGTTGTGTTGTGACAAGGTAGGGCGGTATACAGAAGATAGCCCTATTTGGTAAAAGACCAAGTCCATATTATGGCAAGAACAGCTCAAATAAGCAAAGAGAAACAACAGTCCATCATTACTTTAAGACCTGAAGGTCAGTCAATGCGGAAATTTTCAACAACTTTGAAAGTTTCTTCAAGTGCAGTCGCAAAAACCATCAAGAGCTATGATGAAACTGGCTCTCATGAGGACCGCCGGAGGAAAGAAAGACACAGTTACCTCTGCAGCAGAGGATAAGATCATTACAGTTACCAGCCTCAGAAATTGAAGCCCAAAGAAATGCTTCACAGAGTTCAAGTCTCAACATCAACTGCTCAGAGGAGACTGCGTGAATCAGGCTTTCATTGTCAAATTGTTGCAAATAAACCACTACTAAAGGACACCAATAAGAAGAAGTTTGGGCCAAGAAACATGAGCAATGGACATTAGACCGGTGGAAATCTGTCCTTTGGTCTGATGAGTCCAAATTTTAGATTTTTGTTCCAACAGCCATGTCTTTGTGAGATGCAGAGTAGTTCAAATCAAATCAAATGTATTTATATAGCCCTTCGTACATCAGCTGATATCTCAAAGTGCTGTACAGAAACCCAGCCTAAAACCCCAAACAGCAAGCAATGCAGGTGTAGA
Organism: Oncorhynchus nerka; assembly: GCF_034236695.1. Lineage (NCBI taxonomy): Eukaryota > Metazoa > Chordata > Actinopteri > Salmoniformes > Salmonidae > Oncorhynchus > Oncorhynchus nerka. Next base: position 68,318,910 of record NC_088399.1, on the reverse strand, counting down.
AGCACGGTGGCTAGGAAAAACTCCCCAGAAAGGCCAAAACCTAGGAAGAAACCTAGAGAGGAACCAGGCTATGTGGTGAATTTATAGTTGAACAGATGATCTCTGCATCTCTCCTACTTCGAAGCATGGAGGAGGTGTGATGTGTGGGGGTGCTTTGTTGGCGACACTGTCAGTGATTTATTTACAGCGATACGCCATCCCATCTGGTTTGAGCTTAGTGGGACCATAATTTGTTTAACAACAGGCCAATGACCTAACCCACCTCCGGGCTATGTAAGGGCTTTTTGACCAAGAAGGAGAGTGAAGGAGTGCTGCATCAGATGACCTGGCCTCCACAATCACCCGATCTCAACCCAACTGAGATGGTTAGGGATGAGTCGGACCGCAGAGTGAAGGAAAAACAAATGCTTAGCATTTGTGGGAACTCCTACAATACTGTTGGAAAAGCATGCCAGGTGAAGCTGGTTGAGAAAATGCCAAGAGTGTGCAAAGGGTGGCTACTTTGAAGAATCTAAAATCAAAAATATATTTTGATTTGTTTAACACTTTTTGGTTACTACATGATTCCATATGTGTTGATGTCTTCGCTATAATTGTACAATGTAGAAAATAATAAAAAATAAACAACGAGTAGGTGTGTCAAAACTTTTGACTGGGACTGTATAGACACATATACATATATACAGTGCCTTTGGAAAGTATTCAGACCTTTTGACTTTTTCAAAATGTTGTTTTGTTAGGTATAATTTTGTTAGGCCTTATTCTAAAATGTATAAAATAGTTTTTTTTTTGCCCTCATTAATCTATACACAATACCCCATAATGACAAAGCAAAAACAGGTTTTTAGAAATGTAGAAAAAACGGGAATATTACATTTAAATAAGTATTCAGACCTTTTACTCAGTACTTTGTTGAAGCACCTTTGGCAGCGATTACAGCCTTGAGTCTTCTTGTGTATGATTCTACAAGCTTGGCACACCTGTATTTGAGGAGTTTCTCCTGTTCTTCTCTGCAGGATCCTCTCAAGCTCTGTCAGGTTGGATGGGGAGAATTGGTGCACAGCTATTTTCAGGTCTCTCAGAGATGTTAGATCGGGTTCAAGTAAGGACTCTGGCTGAGCCCCTCAAGGACATTCAGAGGCTTGTCCTGAAGCCACTCCTGCGTTGTCTTGGCTGTGTGCTTAGGGTCATGGTCCTGTTGGAAGGTGAACCTTCACCACAGCCTGAGCGCTCTGGAGCAGGTTTTCATCAATGATCTCTCTATACTTTGCTCCGTTCATATTTTCCTCGATACAGATTAGTTTCCCAGTCCCTGCCGCTGAAAAACATCCCCACAGCATGATGCTGCCACCACCATGTTTCACCATAGGGATGGTGCCAGGTTTCCTCCAGACGTTACGCTTGGCATTCAGGCCAAAGAGTTCAATCATGGTTTCTTCCCACTAGGAATGTGATGAAAAAACTAAAAGCTGAAATAAATAATTCTCTCTACTATTATTCTGACATTTCACATTCTTAAAATAAAGTGGGGATCCTAACTGACCTAAGACAGGGAATTTTTACTGGGATTACATGTCAGGAATTGTGACAAACTGAGTTTAAATGTAGTTGGCTAAGGTGTATGTAAAATTCCGACTTCAAGTGTATAAACAAATCAATAAGAATGGAATAAGATTGCATAAAAAATTGGTGCAATGCAATGCAATCTTCAAACCTTTGTATATATGTTTTTCTTGTGTGTGTGTCTGTGTGTGTGAGAGTGTGAGTGTGTGAATTAAAAGGTCTGTCTAGTCCAGTAGTCTGCATATTAATCTCTGATAGTTCTAGGTGTCTTTTGTGAGAGGATACCTCACTATATGTCGGCTGATACATTTTTATTTATTTTACCCTTATTTTACCAGGTAAGAAATCTGTCTGAGAACACATCCTAATTCACACCAACAATCTGGGGAATAGTTACAGGGGAGAGGAGGGGGGGATGAATGAGCCAGTTGTAAACTGGGGATGATTAGTTGGCCATGATGGTATGAAGGCCAGATTGGGAATTTAGCCAGGACGCCGGGGTTAACACCTCTACTTTTACGATAAGTGCCATGGGATCTTTAGTGACCACAGAGAGTCAGGACACCCGTTTAACGTCCCATCCAAAAGAAGGCACCCTACACAGGGCAATGTCCCAAATCACTGCCCTGGGGTATTTTTATTTATTTTAGACCACAGGAAAGGTGCCTCCTACTGGCCCTACAAAACCACTTCTAGCAGCATCTGGTCTCCCATCCAGGACCAACCCTGCTTAGCTTTAGAAACAAGCCAGCAGTGGGATGCAGGGTGGTATGCTGCTGGAAAATTACACATGGTGTAGACTGCATCATGTGGTCCACTTCTCTGAAGGAAAGTATTCTGCCCAACCTTACAGTAGTGGTCAGTGCTATGCTGTGATGGGCCGGGTCTAGTAGAGCTGTGTTTTGATGGGCCGGGTCTAGTAGAGCTGTGTTGTGATGGGACGGGTCTAGTAGAGCTGTGTTGTGGTGGGCCGGGTCTAGTAGAGCTGTGTTGTGGTGGGCCGGGTCTAATAGAGCTGTGTTGTGATGGGCCGGGTCTAGTAGAGCTGGGTTGTGATGGGCCGGGTCTAGTAGAGCTGGGTTGTGATGGGCCGGGTCTAGTAGAGCTGTGTTGTGATGGGCCGGGTCTAGTAGAGCTGTGTTGTGGTGGGCCGGGTCTAATAGAGCTGTGTTGTGGTGGGCCGGGTCTTGTAGAGCTGTGTTGTGGTGGGCCGGGTCTAATAGAGCTGTGTTTTGATGGGCCGGGTCTAGTAGAGCGGTGTTGTGATGGGACGGGTCTAGTAGAGCTGTGTTGTGATGGGCCGGGTCTAGTAGAGTTGTGTTGGGATGGGCCGGGTGTAGTAGTACTGTCCAGAGGCTGGTCTGGTAAATCTGTGCTGTGTTGGGCCCGGTCTTGTAGATCTCTGCTGTAATAAGCCATGTCTGGCGCTTCTGTCCTGGGGATGGTGGGGGTGCTGTTGTTTCAGATAGTGGAGCAGGGGGGTGATGGGTGTGTGGGTCCCTGCTAAGTGTTGCATCCTTTAGGTCCTTAGCAAAGGTTATGACACTGTTCTGATCAAGGTGTACATTATCGTATAAGTGTTCACATGTCAGAATGGGATGGTGAGCCATTCTGACATTGAGCAGTGAGTCACTCTCTCTCTCTCGTTCTTTCTCTCTCTATGTTCTATTCTGGATTCCAGCTCATTGTATTGCATCCATGGTAACAACTCTAAAAGCTTCCACTTGAACCATAAGACATTGGCACAACTAATAATTTGGAGCAAGAGACTTGAGAGTTAATCATCCAGGCCAAGACCACAGTCAATTCACACCAACATACATTACCACACACACACACACTCTACACGTACAGTACACAAACACCACCCACACAATGTGCAAATCAGAGTGAATTTTTCACAATCATGTGTGAGGAACAAATAAAATAGTTTTGCATAGGGCCTGGTACCAGAGCAATGGAACAGTAATAAGACACACAGCTGGCATCCTAGTGCAAACACATGCCTTATGGCTCTTGCTGTGACATTATTACATATCACACAACAAAATATTTTAACATTGAAATAACATTATTGTCTTGTGTGTGTGATGACATCGTTGTGAAAATCTCTGTATTTGTGTGTGCGTGTTTATATTCTAAATGTAAATTTGATATCAGGCCAGAGTGTGTGTGGGTGGTAATAGCTTCCAGATAACTGAGAGAGAGAGAGAGGGGAGGGAAAGGGAGAGCAAAGAAGATTGAGAGTGGGTGTTTGAGAAGTACACAATAGCCCCAAGCCTTCCACATGTTTCTCTGTTCATGAGTTTGAGATATTTTTGTGGACTAAAACTTTAATCGGCCTACATCTCTACATTTTTAAGAAGTAATAGGAATAGATGGCCTATTCAAAAATAGTTCCGGCTTTTGTTGACCAGCGGAGGGCCAGTAACTGAAAGGTTGCTGGTTTGAGTGCCCGAGCCGACAAGGTGAAAAATCTGTCACTCTGCCCTTGACCCCAATATGCTACAGGGGCGCCGTACTACTATCGCTGACTCTGTAAAACAACACATTTCACTGCACCTAATCCGGTCCGTGACAATAAAACATATTTTAGTAAATGTCTTTTTTTATATGAGAACATCTGTAAAGTCTGAACGAATTGGAACATGTCGTCCATTCTGTTCAACAACGCCCACAAGATTTACAGGACTCATCTAAAGTCGGTCCCGTCGACTTGCCAACTCAGCACAGGTCTTCTCATGAAAACATCTGTAAAGTCTGAAGGGTTTGAGCCCATTATTTGGAACAAACGTGTCGTCCGTTTTGCTCTACGACGCCCACAAACTTCACAGGTGAATAGGCTTATTTTGAAACCAGGGTTGCACATGTCACCTTTTTTCCATCCCTGGTGCTTTCTGATATCTCTTAGATGCATTTCAGACATTTAAAATCATACTTCCTTTTTATTTATTTTTGTACAATTTTATTTTGCCCTGTATCGAATGTGTTATTCAATGCGTTTCTATGGGCTAATAGCAGTAAAGCCAAATTCAATGTTTCATCAAATATTTTTTTTAATATTTATTTTGGATACCTACAAGGGTCCTACAATTCCAAATCAAATAGCAATGGTCCGGCCATCTTATGACCATCTTAGAAAATGCTAAATATTAGTAGTTTAATAGATATTGCCAGAGCCTTACACTCTGGGTTTAATTAACATATAATCTGTAGCTAACTACACTCAAGCACACTCGATTAGTGTTGGCTGAACAATTTGATGTGCGTGAACAACAGGAATGATACTGCAAGAGTTTGCCACAGCATCTACGGTAGGTTTATATCTGCTTCAATACTGTTCCCAGTGCTCCCCTTTTTCTATTGTTACCATGACAACTATTCATTTGAAGTTCTCACTGCACACACTAACTTCAGTTCCAATCTGTTAGGTACAGTACAAAGCTAATGCTATATAAGGGACTAAACTGAGTCAGAAAACAGGAGCTTCACATTTGGAAGCACGTCATCAATAGACATCTTGATGGCAAAAGTTCAGAGCTATGACTAGCATCCAAGAAGGTGTGGAGCTCATGTATTTGCCAGGTAGACTGAGCACAGAACAAGGGCTGGAACGCTATCAGGAGTGCCTTTGATTTGCATAGCAGCACATCCAGGGTCTAGTGAGTTTAGAAATGGTCTGTCCCATGGTGTGACCCATTCAGTGCGGGTGGCAAACCTGGATGGAATGTCATCCAGCTCACGGAATGAGACTGCTTATTGCTAAATCAAGTGTCGACTCTCTCCAATCCAGGACACACCAAGAATGTGCACGTCAAAAACTTCTGAAAACCATTTGTGGAAAATCCACCATCTGTAATGATTTAATTCTGGCTAAAATGTGGAAATGGCAAGACTAGCGTTTTAACAGGAACAAACTAAGGACCTAAGTATACTGTAGTGTTACAAGCAGGGATGTAGGGGTAAAAAAGCGGACATAGACATTGGGGAATATAAAGGGTGCAGAGTACCAAACACTAAAGATAACACTAACAATGCTCATTTAGAATAATAGGTGCATAAGGGTATTCACCAAATATAAAAAGACTCCACTACATTATTGGTTACAATACATTAACCAGGAAGAAATACTGGTAAAAACAACATTGTGAGCCTCAGGTCCTCCATCAACAAATCAAGATGTGATGTGACTGTTCAGGTAGCCTCTGAACAGCACATGGCATGCATGGCCAAAATGAATGTGACAATAACACTTTTGAGCAATCAGTAACATACAAGCCGACCAGTCCCATCCCTTGCACCTCATTGGCTTGTGTTTATCCAGATTTCTATTCCGGATCCTTCTTTTTCCACAACAGCCCACGGCCTGGTCCAAAAACAATCCCTGGGCACTTCATGTAGATCTGAAGGAATTGGACAGGTAAAACCATATGGTAGTAGCTCCATCTAGCATACCAGAGGGTGAAGGAGCTACTACCATATCACGTATACCTATGAAATAAATTCAGATTCACATGGCCATAGGGGTTGTTTCTGGACAGAGCCCTTGTCGAGGCGGCTATATATTGGAACTTCAGTGCAATTGCAGTTTACAGTTACAATTCAGTCTCAGTTAGACACTTCTGACATTCAACATTGGAGAGGATTACATGGACAAATCATCAAAGACGCTGATAGATTTACAGGCCTTACCCAAAAGTCAGGCTGTGAGTCGTTGATTTCCAAGTACTGCAGCTCGACAACTGAGTTATATCAGGGAGTCAGAGTCAGGGTTGGTTTCCAAGTAGCTTAAGCAGGGAGGTTAGTAGAAAGGTTCCAGGTTTTGTTGGTCCACAACACAGGGGGTGTAGGCTGAGATGTGTCCAGTAATAGGGTATAGTTTCCTCTCCTTTTTAAGTTAGCTTGTGCTTAACAGTATTCTCTGTGACCACATTTGAGACACTTAAAGTGGCCTGATATCCATGCTCCTTTATCACTACCAAATTGGTACTCTTCACATCACAATGGACAGGAATAGGAGTGTGTGCATCTCGTTATTTTAAGCTAAATTAGTATGCATTTGAAAATGTTCACCTTTACTGTAGATGTTCTTTGAATGTGTGCAATTGCATTTATGATAATACACTTTCAATAAATGAAGATAGCTCTCTGTGAAGTAAGCATATATCATTTGCCAAAATGTTGTGCATTTTTGAGGACAATGAGTGATAAGGCTGTTCATCTTGCTGGCAGTTCTCATCAGTGTGCAGATTTTGGAGAAGCACATTAACAGGATACTGTTTTCAAATGAGTTTGTGTCGCTTGTGACATGGACTTAGCTTGTGTCTGTGGTAACGTCTTTCCAAACAACTCATTATTACAATACTATATGGTCAGTGCAACTAAGAATACAAGTAGGCTATTATTCAAATATACCTGCACACAGTCTTTAGATTATACATATTAGTAAATACAACATACACATTATAAATAGCCTTTGTTAAAATATGCTAATAATGACCAATATATATATATATATATATATTTTGTTGAAATGGCTACTTGCCACACCTCTTAACACAATCAAAAATGTGGTAGGCCTATTTCGTGATGTATATTGTTATAATGATCGTTATGATGTCTCAAGATTATTCGATTCTTTCTTCCACCAACCCCAAGCCATGCTTTTCAACGCTGGCAGCGGTAGCTCCTTGTCGTGCAGTCCCACAGAAGGCTCCTTGGCCGCAGCGGCTCCTTCTCTTCTGACTGTCTCACAACCCCAACGCTGAAATGTGACCCCTTTGCCGTTTTCTCGGTAACCTACAGAATCTCTTCTGAGGCTGATATTTTTCATCTTTTTGTTGTGTTTATTTTTGCAGCCTATTACTCTTTCAATACGTAACTGGCGTTCTTTAAAAAACACTCTCTGGTAGCCTAATGATGAATAAACAAGTAGGCGACTCTGTCAAATGTTTGTCAAATGCATTCAGTATTCTGTGAAATAAACTGCTGATTATTGCAAGCAATCAGAAATGTGGTTGAAATTCCCAGATGTGTCAGTATTGAGATGGGTGAAATGCGTACCATAAATCACCACTACTTTCATCGATATGACAAGGTCGGGGTTATCATACCTGCAGAAACGTGTGTAGAGATTTAGGGTGTATGCCAACAGCTAGGCTACGAATGCATCATCGTGCTTAGGCTATGTGCGCTTACACACCACGTCTGTCCATCAATAAAGAAAATATAGCCTATACACTTATTATACCTTTCCAATGCGCGCATATGCCCAAAATCCAGAAGATACGTAAAACATGGACTATTTTACAATTCGTAGACTACATTCTGTTTGCTGATAGCAGCGGGGAAGCAGTGGACACGTCCGTAGTCTGTCATCCTTCATTGAAGTAAAATAAACCGACATGTATTGTAAATGCATCACAATCCAAAGTAACTGGTTAATTAATTCAAAGGATTTGCAGCTTTGATGCTCCCTCTGTTCTATCGTCAAATATATTTCTTTATGGTGCTGCGTCAGACTTTATCGGTAGCTTGGAAAGATGGATTGATCGATGGCGTCGCACAGGTTGGTGATCTTGTATACATTGTCTCCCATCTCTCGTGTCGCTGTTCCTCTAGCTCCGTCACTTGCAACGAGATGATTGAGACGCAAATAGTCAGAAAGAGGCGAAGGAGGTGTTGTAAAGTGATTGGTGAAAATCTCTCTCGATTATACTCTCTCTCCGTCTCTCGCTCTCGCGCACACACAAACACGCAGCTTAACAAAACGAGGTTACGAGAGAGGGAAAAGTGTGTGGGAAGGTTGTGCTCAATAACGGTATCGGTTTACAGGATGCTCGGTAGACTAAATGGTCACAAACGAACCAGACAACAGCCAACCAACTACACATTCCTTTTTGGCTAAAGAAAACAGCTCTCCCAAGACTAAAACATTAAATTGTGTCTGAAAAATGCCCACATCTGAGAGAATAACAATTATGCACATCATTGCTGGTATTATCATTAGGCTACAATCAAAAGTGTGGCATATAACAGTTGGCTATATTCAGACCCCTTGACTTCTTCCACATTTTGTTATGTTACAGCCTTATTCTAAAAATGATTACCTTGTTCCCCCCCTCATCAATCTACACACAATTAATACCCCATAATGATGAAGCAAAAACATTTTTTTTTTTGCAAATGTATAAAAAACAATTAAAAATTAAATATTACATAAGTATTCAGACCCATTACTCAGTACTTTGTCTAAGCGCATTTGGCAGCGATTGCGGCATCGAGTCTTCTTGGTTATAAGTCTACAAGCTTGGCACACCTGTATTTGGGGAGTGTCACGCATTCTTCTCTCCAGATCCTCTCAAGCTCTGTTAGGTTCGATGGGGAACGTTGCTGTACAGCCATTTTCAGGTCTCTCCAGAAATGTTCAATCGGCTTCAAGTCAGAACTCTGTCTGGGACACTCAGACATTCAGAGACTTGTCCCGAACCCAGTTCTGCGTTGTCTTGGCTTTGTGCTTATGGTCGTTGTTCTTTTGTAACGTGAACCTTTACCCCAGCCTGAGGTCCTGAGCGCTCTGGAGCAGGTTTTCATCAAGGATCTCTCTGTACTTTGCTCTGTACATCTTTCCCTCGATCCTGACTAGTCTCCCAGTCCCTGCAACTGAAAAACATCCCCACAGCATGATGCTCCCACCACCATTCTTCACCGTAGGGATGGTGCCAGCCAGACATGACACTTGGCATTCAGGCCAAAGAGTTCAGTCTTGGTTTCATCATGGTCTGACAATACTTTAGGTGCCTTATTGCAAACTCCAAGCGGCTGTCATGTTGCTTTTACCTACATCTGGTCACTCTACCATAAAAGGCCTGATTGGTAGAGTGCTGCAGAGATGGTTGTCCTTCTGGAAGGTTCTCCCATCTCCACAGAGGAACACTGGAGCTCTGTCAGAGTGACCATTGGGTTCTTGGTCACCTCCCTGACCAAGGCTGTTCTCCCTGATTGCTTAGTTTGGCCGGGCGGCCAGCTCTAGGAAGAGTCTTGGTGGTTACACACTTCTTCCATTTAAGATAATTGAAGGCCACTGTGTTCTTGGGGACATTTAATGCTGCAAATTGTTTTGCAAAATTTTTATTCCTTCGACCTCATGGCTTGGTTTTTGCTCTGTCATGCACTGTGGGACCTTATATAGAAAGGTGTGTGCCTTTCAAAATCATGTCCAATCAATTGAATTTACCACAGGAGGACTCCAATCGAGCCGTAGGGACATGTCAAGGATGATCAGTGGAAACAGGGTGCACTTGAGCTTATGTAAATAAGGTATTTCTGTTTAAAACATTTGACAAATTTGCAAACCTGTTGTCCCTTTGTCATTATGGGGTATTATGAGTCGATTGATGAGGAAAATAAATAAGTTAATCGATTTTAGAATAAGGCTAGAACGTTACAAAATGTGGAACACGGGAAGGGTTCTGAATACTTTCTGAATGCACTGTAATTACATGATTTAATAGTAGCCATGTCCTTGTTCCCTGGATAAACCAACTTATGTTATTTCATGCAAGATTGATTGTGATGGGCTGTCTAACATCTGGAATCCATCTGATGGTTTCCCTCTGCAGTGTGGACACAGCACTCAAAATAATTAGTGTAGTATTCACACCCCTCAACTTTTTTTCACATTTTGATGTGATACAGCCTGATTTTAAAATGGATTTTAAATTTCGATTTTTTTTTATCACTGATCTATACCCCATAATGTCAAAGTTGAAGTATGTTTTACCAAATGTTTACAAATTAATTAAATATGAAAAGCTGAAATGTCTTGAGTCAATAAGTATTCGACCTCTTTGTTATGGCAAGCCTAAATATATTCAAGCCTAAAGAATTGCTTAAGTCACATATTAAGTTGCATGGACTGACTCTGTGTGCAATAATAGTGTTTAATAACATGATTTTTGATTATCTGTAAGGTTCCTCAGTCGAGCAATGAATTTCAAACACTGATTTAACCACAAAGACCAGTGAGGTTTGCCAATGCCTCACAAAGAAGGGCATTGGAAGTTAAAAAAGCAGACATTGGCTATCCCTTTGAACATGGTCAAGTTATTAATTACACTTTGAATGGTGTATCAATACACCCAGTCACTACAAAGATACAGGCGTCGTTCCTAACTCAGTTGCCGGAAAGGAAGGAAACCGCTCAGGGATTTCACCACGAGGCCAATGGTGACTTTGAAGTAGATACAGAGTTTAATGGCTGTGATAGGAGAAAACTGGGGATGGATCAACAACATTGTAGTTACTCCACAATACTAACCTAATTGACAGAGTGAAAAGAAGGAAGTCTGTACAGAATACAATCTTCCAAAACATGCTTCCTGTTTATAACAAGGCACTAAAGTAATACTGTAAAGAATGTGGCAAAGCAATTCATTTTTTCTCCTGAATACAAAGTGTTATGTTTGGGGCAAATACAACACATTACTGAGTACCACTCTCCATATTTTCAAGCATTGATTTGATTTGATCATGTTATGGGTATGCTTGCAATCGTTATGGACTGAGTTTTTCAGGATAAGAAAGAAACAGAATGGTGTTAAGAACAGGCAAAATCCCAGAGGAAAACCTAGTTCAGTCTGCTTTCCACCACACATTGGGAGATGAATTCACCTTTCAGTAGGACAATAACCAAAAGCACAAAGCCAAATCTACACTGGAGTTGCTTACAAAGAAGACAGTGAACGTTCCTGAGTGGCCGAGTTGCAGTTTTCACTTATCTGTTTGACAATCCATGGCAAGACTTAGAAATGACAGAACTTAAAGAATTTTGAAAAGAATAATGGAGAACATATTGTACAATCCAGGTGTGGAAAGCTCTTTGAGACTTATCAGAAAGCCTCACAGCTGTAATCCCTGCCAAAGGTTATTCTAACATTAAGGGGTATTATGTACAGATGGGTAGAAAAATACAAAATTTATTCATTTTGAATTCAGGCCGTAACACAACAAAATGTAGAATAAGTCAAGGGGTGTGGATACTTTCTGAAGACACTGCATTTGAAAATATGTGCCTACAGGGTGATATTTTGGCAGCTATAGCATACTGTAAGTGGACCTTTCTATTTGACTCTTCAGTCATTTATATGTATTCCGTCTGAAGAATACTGACAGTTATACATTGTCATTGAGGCATTGGCGTAAAAACCAACCAACAGGGTTGATACATCATATTTGACTTCATAGGAAATCTCCATCTGTTCAAAAGATGCTCCTCCAGCAGTAGCATGTGTACTTCATTTATTACACACAGACGTGTGTTGTTCAACCCTGGTCCTGGCGATCAACTGGATGTGTAGCCCTTTGTTGAAGACCAATAATAACAAACCTGATTTAACTAATCAAGGGCTTGATCAGTTGTGTTCGAGCTGGGCTAGAACAAACACCTACTGTACACATCATGGGTCTCAAAGGACCAGGATTGAAGACCACTTACACACAAATGCTGTCTCTCTGAATCTAGTAGATCTGTAGCATCAGCACTTCATCCCACATGCTGCCACACCAATCACTAATCAAGGGCTTGATCAGTTGTGTTCGAGCTGGGCTAGAACAAACACTTACTGTACACATCCTGGGTCTCAAAGGACCAGGATTGAAGACCACTTACACACAAATGCTGTCTCTCTGAATCTAGTAGATCTGTAGCATCAGCACTTCAAGAAAAAAAATGCTAAGCATTTTGAGAGAGATAATTTGCCTACAGGGTTACAGTGAAGTTTGCTTTCAATTCCTTCACCATTCCAAGCCCAAACTTCATGCCCTACATTTCTATCAACGTTTATTTGTCACGTGCGCTGAATACAACAGGTGCCGACCTTAGTGAAATGCTTATTTACAGGCTAGTGCAAAAAAGGTATTAGGTGAACAATAGGTAGGTAAAGAAATAAAAACAACAGTAAAAAGACAGGCTATATACAGTAGCGAGGCTATAAAAGTAGGGAGGCTACATACAGACACCGGTTAATCAGGCTGATTGAGGTAGTATGTACATGTAGATATGGTTAAAGTGGCTATGCACATATGATAAACAGAGAGTAGCAGTAGCGTAAAAGAGGGGTTGGAGGGTGGTGGGTGGGACACAATGCAGATAGCCAGGTTAGCCACTGTGCGGGAGCACTGGTTGGTCGGCCCAATTGAGGTAGTATGTACATGAATGTGTAGTTAAAGTGACTAAGCATACATGATAAACAGAGAGCAGCAGCAGTGTAAAAGGAGGGGTTGGTGTGGGGGCACACAATGCAAATAGTCCGGGTAGCCATTTGATTACCAGTTCAGGAGTCTTATGGCTTGGGGGTAAAAACTGTTGAGAAGCCTTTTTGTCCTAGACTTTGCACTCCGGTACCGCTTGCCATGCGGTAGTAGAGAGAACAGTACATGACTGGGGTGGCTGGGGTCTTAGACAATTTTTGGGGCCTTTCTCTGACACCGCCTGGTGTAGAGGTCCTGGATGGCAGGCAGCTTAGCCCCAGTGATGTACTGGGCCATACGCACTACCCTCTGTAGTGCCTTGTGGTCAGAGGCCGAACAGTTGCTGTACCAGGCAGTGATGCAACCTGTCAGGATGCTCTCGATGTTGCAGCTGTAGAACCTTTTGAGGATCTCAGGACCCATGCCAAATCTTTAGTTTCCTGAGGGGGAATAGGCTTTGTCGTTCCCTCTTCTTGGTGTGTTTGGACCATTTTAGTTTGTTGTTGATCAACAACGGATAGAGTAGGTCTAAACGTATTACACTTAATTCAACCACTGATGCAGATGGCTTTCGTTAAACATAATACCCTCACTAAACAGAAGGATTCTTATTACACACATCTTTGAATGAACACATAACTGCAAAAATTGTATTCTGACAACCCGTTCCATGTTCTACAGTAGTTTAGTCCAGATGGGACGGTGTTAGCCAATCATGGTTCCTGGATCCAACCAAGCCAGACATGTGGGGGATAAATCAGTATTCCCAGTTTCCATGACAACTCTACTGTATGCCTATGAATATTCTCCTTTTTCACTGCAGGCAGCACAAAAGGAGATTTTTACTTGAAGAGGAGGAAAATATAGAGGAACATGGAGAGAGTGAGGAGAGAGAGGTCAAGGTGATGGTGGCGTAACAAACTGAACGGGTTACTATTTAACAGACTTCAGCCTGGTTATTACCATGGTTACCATCAGGAGAGAGATGTACTTTGACCTCGGTAATGTTGCAGTCTCATTGTATTTCCCCCCACTATATTATTATAATTCCTTTATTTTAAACATACACACACAATGCCGATTATCATATCAAGGTTCATCTGTGCTCAGCTCCTGGACTATTAAAATACCTGATACGTAATTGCTACTAAAACTGGCTAGTTTGGGCTGGCAGGTAGCCTATTGGTTAGAGCGTTGGACTTGTAATCAAAAGGTTGCCAGATCAAACCCCAAGCTGACAAAGTAAACATCTGTCATTCTGCTCCTGAACAAGGAGGTTAACCCACTGTTCCTAGGCTGTCATTGAAAATAAGAATTTGTTCTAAACTCTTGCCTAGTTAAATAAAGGTAAAATACATTTTAAGAAATGGCACAAAAATACACTTTTCAGCTGATGTCAAGATGAAAAAAAATCCCATTTGAATTGGGCATTACCCTATTTCATCAAAACTGGTTACTAGGAATATCTAGAAAAGTATCAAATTGTTCAGTGTAAAAGCATTCGTGCATTATGAAAGAGTGCATGTTTGAACTGATGTACAGTTCAGGTTTGATATGTATGAATTTCATACAACCTATAGTTTCATACGGGCAGTGTAGGACCTCATTTGGCACAAGGGCTGCTTTTTTTTTACATAGACCAAATGGGGCCCAATGAATTGTAGGATATAGTTAAAGTACAGATTCTAACCAATCACAGGACACTGCTGATGTGTAAAACATCTGATGGTGTTCTTCCCTCGTTGCGCTGCGACTGCAAGAGCACCAATTGTATCACTCACATTTTGTAAGTGAATACTTTCTGAGGGCACTGTATATATACACACTACCAGTCAAATGTTTGGACACACCTACTCATTCAAGGGTTTTTCTTTATTTTTACTATTTTCTACATTGTAGAATAATAGTGTAGACATCAAAACTATGAAATAACATATATGGAATCATGTAGGAACCCCAAAAAGGACTATTCAAAGTAGACACCCTGTGCCTCGATGACAGCTTTGCAAACTCTTGGCATTCTCTCAACCAGCATCACCTGGAATGCTTTTCCAACAGTCTTCAAGGAGTTCCCATATACATATGCTGATAACTTGTTGCCTGCTTTTCCTTCACTCTGGGGTCCAACTCATCCCAAACCATCTCAATTGGTTTGAGGTCAGGTGATTGTGGAGGCCAGGTCATCTGATGCTGCACTCCATCACTCTCCTTCTTGGTCAAATAGTCCTTACACAGCCTGGAGGTGTGTTGAGTCATTGTCCTGTTGAAAAACAGATGATAGTCCCGCTAAGCACAAACCAGGTGGGATGGTGTAACGATTGTCGTAGGCGGCTCCGACAGCTCCTGACTGACGGCTGCTCTGGCAGCTCCTGACTGATGGGCGGCGGGCTCTGGCAGCTCCGGACAGGAGGGAGACTCTGGCAGCTCCGGACAGGAGGGAGACTCTGGCAGCTCCGGACAGGAGGGAGACTCTGGCAGCTCCGGACAGGAGGGAGACTCTGGCAGCTCCGGACAGGAGGGAGACTCTGGCAGCTCCGGACAGGAGGGAGACTCTGGCAGCTCCGGACAGGAGGGAGACTCTGGCAGCTCCGGACAGGAGGGAGACTCTGGCAGCTCCGGACAGGAGGGAGACTCTGGCAGCTCCGGACAGGAGGGAGACTCTGGCAGCTCCGGACAGGAGGGAGCACCTGGAGGGAGGAGATGGAGACAGCCTGGTGCGTGGGGCAGCCACAGGAGGCCTGGTGCGTGGAGGTGGCACCGGATGGACCGGACCGTGGAGGCACACTGGAGGTCTAGAGCACCGAGCCTGCACAACCTGTCCTGGCTGGATAATCCCTGTAGCCCAGCAAGTGCAACGGGGTGGAACAGACCGCACTGGGCTGTGCTGGCGAACCGGGGACACTGTACGTAGGGCTGGTGCCATATAACCTGGGCCGAGGAGACGTACTGGAGACCAGATGCGCTGAGCCGGCTTCATTATTCCTGGCTCGATGCCCACTCTAGCCTGGCCGATACGAGGAGCTGCGATGAAGCGCACCGGGCTATGCCTGCGCACTGGGGACACCGTGCGCCTCACGGCATAACACGGTGCCTGCCCGGTCCACCTCTCGCCACGGTAAGCACGGGGAGTTGGCTCAGGTCTCCAACCTGACTTAGCCACACTCCCCGTGTGCTCCCCCCAATACATTTTTGGGGCTGCCTCTTGGGCTTCCTTGCCAGCCGTGTTCCCTCAAAGCGCTGGCTCCCTTTACCTGCTGCCTCCGCTCTCCTGGCTGTCTCCACCTGTTGCCATGGGAGGAGATCCCTTCCAGCCAGGATCTCATCCCATGTGTATGAATCCTTCCCGTCCAGAATGTCCTCCCATGTCCATGAGTCCATTCCACGCTGCTCCTGGTGACCACGCTGCTTGGTCCTTTTTTGGTGGGTAGTTCTGTAGCGGTTGTTGTAGGTGGAAGAAGGTGAAGAGGACCAAGGTGCAGCGTGGTACGTGATCATGGTAGATTTAATAAAGAAACTGAACACTAGAACAAAAAAACAACAAAGTGGAACAAACGAAACAGTTGTCTGGTGCAGACACACAAAGACAGAAAACAACTACCCACACCCATAGTGGGAAAATAGGCTGCCTAAGTATGGTTCTCAATCAGAGACAACGATTGCCAGCTGCCTCTGATTGGGAACCATACCAGGCCAAACACATAGAAATACAAAACCTAAACTACAAAACATAGAATGCCCACCCCAACTCACACCCTGACCAAACTAAAACAGAGACATAAAAAAGGAACTAAGGTCAGGACGTGACAGATGGAGTATCGCTGCAGAATGCTGGGGTAGCCATGCTGCTTAAGTGTACCTTAAATTCTAAATAAATCACTGACAGTGTCACCAGCAAAGCACCTCCTCCATACCATCACACCTCCTCCATGCTTCACGGTGGGAACCACACATGCGGAGATCATCAGTTCACCTATTCTGCGTCTCACAAAGACAAGGCGGTTGGAAACCAAAAATCAAACATTTGGACTCATCAGACCAGAGGACAGATTTCCACCGGTCTAATGTCCATTGCTCGTGTTTCTTGGTCCAAACAAGTCTCTTCTTCTCATTGGTGTCCTTTAGTAGTGGTTTCTTTGCAGCAATTCGACCATGAAGGCCTGATTCATGCAGTGTCCTCTGAACAGTTGATGTTTAGATTTGTCTGTTACTTGAACTCTGGTAACTCTAATGAATTTATCCTCTGCAACAGAGGTAACACTGGGTCTTCCTTTCCTGTGGCGGTCCTCATGAGATCCAGTTTCATCATAGTGCTTGATGGTTTTTGAGACAACACTAACTTTAAAAGTTCTTGAAATTTTCCGGAATGACTGACCTCCATGTCTTGAAGTAATGAAGACTGTCCTTTCTCTTTGCTTATTTGAGCTATTCTTGCCATAATATGGACTTGGTCTTTTACCAAATAAGGCTATATTCTGTACCCCACCCCTACCTTGTCACAAAACAACTGATTGTCTCAAACGCATTAAGAAGGAATTCAATTCCACAAATGTATGTTTAACAAGGCACACCTGTAGATTGAAATGCATTCCAGGTGACTACCTCATGAAGGTGGCTGAGAGAATGCCTAGAGTGTGCAAAACTGTCATCAAGGCAAAGGGTGGCTACTTTGAAAAATATAAAATATATTTTGATTTGTTTAAAAGAAATTGGTTACTACATGATTCCATATGTGTTATTTCATAGTTTGATGGCTTCACTATTACTCTACAATGTAAAAATAAAGAAAAACCCTTGAATGAAATAGTGAGTGCAAACTTTTGACTAGTACTGTATATACAGTTGAATTCAGAAGTTTACATACACTTAGTTTGGAGTCATTAAAACTCATTTTTCAACCACTCCACAAATTTCTTGTTAACAAACTATAGCTTTGGCAAGTCGGTTAGGACATCTACTTTGTGCATGACACAAGTAATTTTTCCTGCAATTGTTTACAGACAGATTATTTCACTTATAATTCACTGTATCACAATTCCAGTGGGTCAGAAGTTTACATACACATCCACACTTCTTCAAAAACATTTATACCAATTTATTGAACTTACAGGCAACAATTGATCTAATCATTATGGTATGGTTAAGTACCTCAATAGACCGTAAAGGTAATCCCTCTAAACACTATCATCACCGTGCCCTTAAGGAAATCACACATATTATGGACACATTAGAAATAGTTGATATTTGGAGACTAACAAACCCTGACCTAGTGCGATATAGCTTAATCAATCTAGTCGTCTTGACTACTTTGTCTCTTGCATCAAAGGTTAAAAAAGTTTAAATAGGAGACAGAATGCGATCGGATCATCATCTAATTGGCCTTCACAAAACTCTTATAGATTTTCCACGTGGACGGGGGGGATATTGGAAATTTAATCAAAGTTTACTGGAGGACAACTTATTTTTGACTAAGACAAAATAACTTATAACATAATATTTCCAGTATAATATAGGTTCAGCAAATCCCCTTATTGTTTGGGATACCTTCAAATGTACCTTCAGGGGTCATTCAATTCAATATTCATCAATAATAACAAAGCAGTTTCTGGCTAAAGAAACAAGACTGACAAGGGAAATCCATGAACTAATAGTACAGGTAGATAGCAATAAAAACGATACTACAGAGATACAAAATAAGTACAAAATAAGTTAGAGGAAAAACAAAAAGAACTTGAGGAACTAATTTAATCTATTACAAAAATAATGCAAACTGGATGGTGAACTAGACATACTTGGTATTCATTTCACAAAATATATAAATAAGCTCTCCACAATGAATTTCAATAGAAAACTTGTAAAAACCGACAAGATCCTGCAACCATGGAGAGGTAAATACCTGTCTATTTATGGAAGATTTTCCCTGATTAACTCCTTAGTCATATCTCAGTTCTCTCACTTACTTATGGCGCAGCCTAGTCCTGATGTTTAGTTTTTCAAATCATATGATCAAAAAATATGTCGCTTTATCTGGGAAGCTAAACCAGACAAAATAAAACGTGCCTATCTATATAATGAATTGGGTGGGTTGAGATGATTAAATATAAAAGCACTAAACCTCTCTCTAAAAGCTTCACTCATTCAAAAGTTTTATTTGAACCCTAAATGGTTCTCAAGTAGATTAATAAGAAAAGCTCATCCATTGTTTAAAAATGGCCTTTTTGCCTTTGTGCAGATTTGCATGTTTCATTTTTGATTAATCAAAAATGATACTTTTTTCAGAGTATCTGTCTTTTTCAAACAAGCATTGCAGAGCTGGCTACAATTTCAATTTCATCCCCCTGAAAATATATATATTACAACATATATTATGGCTGAACTCAAATGTGCTGGTTGATAAAATACCTGTATTTATGGGAAAGATGTTTGAAAAGGGTATTTTGTTCTTCAATTATATTGTAATGGTAGAGTTATGTCCTTCGTGGAGTTATCAGAATTGTATGGGAAGGTCTGCTCAATCCAAGAGTACAACCAATTGATTACAGCATTGCCCCAAAAATGGAGGAGGCGGGTGGCAGCGGGAGGAAGTAGGGAACTGATCTGTCTGCCCAATTTAAAGGATCCAAACTGGCAGAGGAATAAAAATAGCATAAATAGGAAAGTATACCCGTTTCATTTGAGGACCAGGATGTTGACAACTATGCCATACAGATCGCAAAATAGTTGGGAAGAGATTATTGATGTACCGATTCCATGGTACAGGGTGTATGAGTTGATATTTAAAACAATGCAAGATTCAAGACTTTGTGCTTTTCAGCTAAAAGTATTATATAGAATTCTTGCCACAAACAAAATGTTGAATATTTGGGGCATAAAATCATCAAAGCTCTGCAGATTTTGTTGTGAGGATACAGAATCAATAGACCATGTATTTTGGTATTGTCCTCAGGTAGCCTGTTTCTGGTCTCAGGTTCAGGAATGGCTGAAAATACATAGCATTGATCTAAAATTGACCCTAGAAATAGTACTGTTAGGAGATCTGGAGAGACCAGGTC
The DNA here is from genome assembly GCF_034236695.1 of Oncorhynchus nerka. Lineage (NCBI taxonomy): Eukaryota > Metazoa > Chordata > Actinopteri > Salmoniformes > Salmonidae > Oncorhynchus > Oncorhynchus nerka. Next base: position 68,299,048 of record NC_088399.1, on the reverse strand, counting down.
AGTCAATTACTAATATACTGATACTCTTAGTAAAAGTATTTATCTTCAACACGCAATCTGTAGATTCTATTCGATTAGATAGATTCAAATTGTACGTTAAACATCATAGCATAGTTGAAAGATATGTGTTGCGTAGAAACACGAAGTGGGTGGCCAGCAGAGATAGATGGAATGGGCTGAGGGTTAGTATGTGGTATTGGAGACAGGTGGGAGTGGAGTTGCTGTGTGTGAGAGAGAATGATGCTCAAAAGATAAAGGAGGAAAGAATGTCAAAAGAAAACATAATAAAAGTACATTTGAATGACACTAAGTGGCAGTGTCTTTACAACTAATGCCGGTTTGCCTAAGGCTGATGCCGCGCAGGTGTTTGTACACACGCATATACACACACTCTCATTCAAATAAACACATACAAGAACACACACATACGTGTAATAGTGCCAGACATGAACACAAACATATACAGTTGTCATTGCTCTTATGATTTCTGTTATGATGTCCTTTGTTTTAAATGCATTATTTTGTTCTATGTTTTTTGCATTGTTGTTTGCTGTTTTCTCCTTTCTTTTCCTTTTTTCTCTTTAGTTCTCTTGGTAGTTGGTGCATTGGGGGCTTCTTGGGGATGGGGAATGGAATAATTTGTATTTATTTTTTATTATTCTTCCAGGGGCGGGACTGTGGGAGGGGTCTCGAATGGTTGAGGGACAGCTATCGGGAACTGTGGGGTGGATCTTGGAGGGTTCGGGTTTCACAAGATTGTGATCATGAAAAAGGAAACTATGACATATATTTTATATCACTATCATGCACACGCACCCTCACACATAAGGATGGCTCTGTTGTGCAAAGACTCATACATGTTTGATAGTGTCTTGATGCTGTATTGTTTGTCCTTCATGTTCTAATACTTTAATGTTACCCCTTCCTTGTGTTTTTTGTAATAAATAACAATAATAAAAAAACTTTACATACACTAAGTTGACTGTGCCTTTAAACAGCTCAGAAAATTCCAGAAAATTATGTCATCGCTTTAGAAGCTTCTGATTGACATCATTTGAGTCAGTTGGAGGTGTACCTGTAGATGTATTTCAAGGCCTACCTTCAAACTCAATGCCTCTTTGCTTAACATAATGAGAAAATCAAAAGAAATCAGCCAAGACCTCAGAAAAAATGTAGAAATGTAGAAATCCACAAATCTGGTTCATCCTTGAGAGCAATTTCCAAACGCCTGAAGGTCCCACGTTCATCTGTACAAATAGCGTGCAACTATAAAAACCATGGGACCACGCAGACGTCATACCGCTCATCTCCTAGAAATAAACGTACTTTGGAGCAAAATATGCAAATAAATCCTAGAACAACAGCAAAGGACCCTGTGAAGATCCTGGAGGAAACAGGTAAAAGAGTATCTATATCCACAGTGAAATCCTATAAAAAAAATCCTAGTCCTATATCGACATAACCTGAAATGCCCCTCGGCAAGGAAGAAGCCACTGCTCCAAAACCGCCATAAAAAAGCCAGTCTATAGTTTGCAACTGCACATGGGGACAAAGATCGTACTTTTTGGAGAAATGTCATCTGGTCTGATGAAACAAAAATAGAACTGTTTGGCCATAATGACCATCGTTATGCTTGGAGGAAAAAGGGGGAGCTGAAGCACACCATCCAACCGTGAAACAAAGTCAAGGGATTGTAGTGGCCATCACAAAGCCCTGACCTCAAACCTATAGAAAAGTGTGTGCCAGCTCAGTTACACCAGCTCTGTCAGGAGGAATGGGCTAAAATTCACCCCTTATTGTGGGAAGCTTGTGGAAGGCTACCCGAAACGTTTGACCCAAGTTAAACAACGTAAAGGCAATGCTACCAAATACTAATTGAGTGTATGTAAACTTTTGACCCACTGGGAATGTGATGAAAGAAATAAAAGCTGAAATAAATCATTTTCTCTACTATTATTCTGACATGAAACATTCTTAAAATAAAGTGGTCATCCTAACTGACCTAAGACAGGAAATTTTTACTAGGATTAAATGTCAGGAATTGTGAAAAACTGAGTTTAAATGTATTTGGCTAAGGTGTATGTAAACTTAAGACTTCAACTGTTTGGGGTAGAAATGTCCTTGTTATTGAAAGAAAAGCAAATTGTTTGTCCATTACCATCAAATTGGTCAGAAATATAGTGTAGACATTGTTAATGTTGTAAATGACTATTGTAGCTGGAAATGGCAGATTTTGAATGGAATATCTAGATAGGCGTACAGAGGTCCATTATCAGCAACCATCACTCCTGTGTTCCAATGGCACGTTGTGTTAGCTAATCCAAGTTTATAATTTTAAAAGGCAAATTGATCATAAGAAAACCCTTTTGCATTCATGTTAGCACAGCTGAAAACTGTTGTTCTGATTAAAGAAACCATTAAATCTGTCCTTCTTTAGACCAGTTGAGTATCTGAAGCATCAGCATTTGTGGGTTCGATTATAGGCTCAAAATGGAACTTTCTTCTGAAACTCGTCAGGCTATTCTTGTTCTGAGAAATGAAGGCTATTCCATCCGAGAAATTGCCAAGAAACTGAAGATCTCATACAACGCTGTGTACTACTCCCTTCACAGAACAGTGCAAACTGGCTCTAACCAGAATAGAAAGAGGAGTGGGAGGCCCCGGTGCACAACTGAGGAAGAGGACAAGTACATTAGAGTGTCTAGTTTGAGAAACAGATGCCTCACAAGTCCTCAACTGACAGCTTCATTAAATAGTACCCGCAAAACACCAGTCTCAACATCAACAGTGAAGAGGATGCTGGCCTTCTAGGCAGAGTTACTCTGTTCTGTGTCTGTGTTATTTTGCCCATCTTAATCTTTTCTTTCTATTGGCCAGTCTGAGATATGTCTTTTTCATTGCAACTCTGGATCCTGGAGTCGCCTCTTCACGATTGACGTTGAGACTGGTGTTTTGCTTTGAACCTGTCTTTCAAAGTACATTTGTAAAAATCGAAATAACTTCACAGATCTTCATTGTAAAGGGTTTAAACACTGTTTCCCATGCTTGTTCAATGAACAATAAACAATTAATGAACATGCACCTGTGGAACGGTCGTTAAGACACTAACAGCTTACAGACGGTAGGCAAATAAGGTCACAGTTATGAGAACTCAGGACACTAAAAGAGGCCTTTCGACTGACTCTGAAAAATACCAAAAGAAAGATGCCCAGGGTCCCTGCTCATCTGCGTGAATGTGCCTTAGGCATGCTGCAAGTAGGCATTAGGACCGCAAATGTGGTCCGGGCAATAAATAGCCATTTCTGTACTGTGAGACGCCTAAGACAGCACTACAGGGAGACAGGACGGACAGCTGATCGTCCTCGCAGTGGCAGACCATATGTAACTACACCTGCACAGGATCGGTACATCCGAACATCACATCTGCGGGACAGGTACAGGATGGCAACAACAACTGCCCGAGTTACACCAGGAACGCAAAACCACTCCATCAGTGCTCAGACTGTTTGCAATAGGCTGAGAGAGGCTAGACTGAGGGCTTGTAGGCCTGTTGTAAGGCAGGTCCTCACCAGACATCACCAGCAAAAATGGCGCCTATGGGTACAAACGAACCGTCGCTGTACCAGACAGGACTGGCAAAAAGTGCTCTTCACTAACGAGTCGCGGTTTTGTCTCACCAGGGGTGATGGTCGGATTCGCGTTTATCGTCGAAGGAATACGCGTTACACCGAGGCCTGTACTCTGGAGCGGGATCGATTTGGAGGTGGAGGGTCCGTCATGGTCTGGGGCAGTGTGTCACAGCATCATCGGACTGAGCTTGTTGTCATTGCAGGCAATCTCAACTCTGTGCGTTACAGGGAAGACATCCTCCTCCCTCATGTGGTACCCTTCCTGCAGGCTTATCCTGACATCACCCTCCAGCATGACAATGCCACCAGTCAAACTGCTCGTTCTGTGTGTGATTTCCTGCAAGACAGGAATGTCAGTGTTCTGAAAAGCCCGGATATCAATCCAATTGAGCACGTCTGGGACCTGTTGAATCGGAGGGTGAGAGCTAGGGCCATTCCCCCCAGAAATGTCAGAGAACATGCAGGTGCCTTGGTGGAAGAGTGGGGTAACATCTCACAGCAAGAACTGGCATATCTGGTGCAGTCAATGAGGAGGAGATGCACTGCAGTACTTAACGCAGCTGGTGGCCACACCAGATAATGACTGTTACTTTTGATTTTGACCCCCCTTTGTTCAGGGACACATTAATCAATTTCTGTTAGTCACATGTATGTGGAACTTGTTCAGTTTTTTTCTCAGTTATCAGTCAATATTTCTCAGTCAATATTACACATGTTAAGTTTTCTGAAAATAAACACAGTTGACAGTGATAGGACGTTTCTTTTTTTGCTGAGTTTATCAGGGGACCAAATGTTCAAAGGCCTGAAGCAACAACTTCAAATAATAACCACGCTCTTAAATTGATATTGAATGGGTGGTTATGGTTTCATCCACTATATACCTGCAGCATCAACCTAGCAGTTAGTAGTCAGTACCCAGTTGGCAAAATGTGTCATTTGATGTCATAATTGTTGTAAACTTCTATTCTGGTGATCATAACCAGACAAAGATTTATTTTCTCTTTATAACATCAAGACGTCTTTGGAAAGACTTCTTATTTTGGTTATCTAGTCAGATACCAGATTATTGAACCAAATTACAACCAGATAAATACATGTATTGCTACATTGGCATTTACAAAACTTAAAGGTAACATACTGTACCACCTGACCATGAAGTCACAACATCATAATGCAAAATGTACACATTTCATCGACATAGAATAATAGGACAATTAAAAGTGAAGAATTTGTGAACCAATTTGTGAACCACTAATAAAGTAGCCAGCATTAAATGTTGATGTGGAAAAATGACTTATTCCCTTCATTGGTAATTATATGAATACATATTGCAGTCCCACTGTGAAATCCACTCGAAAGTACTGTTGAATTAGAAAACGTGTTAATGATCATAATTGCACATTACCACCATCAGCCAATTCCATGGGGCACTATAGACAAATCTGAAAACATTTTTAGAAATATCTCCAATTCAGAATATACAAATGTGCCAGTGTCGTTCCATGAAATGAGTGCCTTTGGTGTCCCTTTGATATTTTAAATAGAAATTGTGCAGCAATATTGAATTTGAAATGCTTTAATATTCAATAAAGTGCCCTTTTAATATGGACCACATGGATAATTAAATCAATCAGATTTGTTAAAGTGCAAAAATGTAGCATTTTGAAATGTGCCTCCATGCACCCTCTGTGACTGCCAGGAAGATTTAACATGCTTAATCCTGACATTTCTCCACGTTTTCACCATCATTGTAAAGCCTTAGTTATTTTATTGCTTAGACAAAGTAATTTCTGAAGATTATTATTTATTTCATGTGATTAGTGATTCATTGACGTCTGTCCCTCATTTTAAGGTCAACCCTGTTATGTGAACTGAACTCTCATTTTAATATGGTGAAACTATTCCTTTTTAATTATTACTATTCCTTTTAAAAAACTTTTTTTTTTCAAAAGAAACATTGAACATCTCCTAGGCAAATCATAGCGTAAAAGCAGGTGAGCTGGTTCTACTCTTTTTTTGGCAGTTTTCTGGTGTTTTGTGGTGGAAAACTGAATGGGTTAAGCATAACATGTTAAACCATGTTTCCTGTAGATAGTCAGCATAGATAGACAGGCTAGAAATGTTTTAACAATAAAAAACATGTTTAAACTTGCATTCAACTGCCCCTCCCTGTTGCATACAACAAGCGTCTTTTTTCCCTGTCACAAGGGAATTTATTACTGATTTAAGATTAAATTGTCAACACAGCTACTTTATTTGGCACTTAATAGGCACTTAATAGGCATTTAATAGGCATTTAATAGGCACTTAATAGGCACTTACTATCGTGATCTTTTTGAGATGGTAAACATGTTTTTTATGAACCTGAACATGTGCTCTTTTATGACAGAATGTTAAAATTAGATTATATTATTTTTAAGTTACACATCTCAAAAGGCACCGAATTGGTGCAACGACCCACCAACTAATGTACAGGTAACAGAGTATTTTTTTTTTTCTTTTACCTTTATTTAACTAGGCAAGTCGGTTAAGAACAAATTCTTATTTTCAATGACGGCCTAGGAACAGTGGGTTAACTGTGGGTTAACTGCCTTGTATTAACAAATGTATCAACAAAGCCAATAGATATATTCTTAGAGACACAATCATAGTTACTTAATTCTGTTCATGAAAATCATTAAATGATTGTTATCAATACGCATGTCTTCATCTCTGTACATGAGTATGGTATACATGCCAGCCATCAGGGAACGCAGCTCCCTTAGCTTGTTTCATGGTGCAGTTTGAATACAAACGTATTCAAATAATTGAACTATTCTATGCTTCCAGCATAGTAGTATAATGAAAAATACTTATAATTTTTTGAAGCTGACAAATACCAATACGATCAAAGTGTTGTTTGACATAGCGCATCACGTCAATGCATCACTTAAACAACAAAAGAATACAGTACTTAAACTGCAAGTGGACACTTCCTATTTACCATATTCAAGGTGTGACCTTGAATGTGTGCTACTGAGGGTTTATAATACACAATTTGATTTCACCGACACATAAAAAGGCACATAAAAAAAGGCACAGAGAAGGAGTGCAAAAAAGAAGGGTAACCAACAGTATGCTTTCATAGTGGCGTATTTAAATAGTCTCCAACAAATACAATGGCTTGGGAAATGCAAGGATGCATGTACCAAACCAGAGCTTGCAGACATCCAGAAAAATAAAAAACAATGTATTTGAATTGGTTCTATTGAACTGCAATACACTTACATTGTTTGCACTTTGCAATCCAATACACATCTTTTTCGGTATGGGTTCTACATACCTATCTCGGGGTCCTGACTTCTCCCCTCCACCGGCACACTGACTGTCCTTCGGAGCAGCTTGGTGCGCTCACTGCGCTGAGAGCCTGGGCGACGCTCATGCATCAGTAAAGGGTGAACCTAAGGTAAGAACAGGAGGTCAGATGGGTTTTCAGCCTGACTTTGACCTATCTCTCAAAAGGGAATGCAGCCCTAAGAAGTTAAGATTGTGCCTTGGTCACTCCACGCCTGACCATCGCTCCTCCTAGCACTTCCCCTACATACTGTATAAATCACTTGTGTTGGGCCTCACTTTGTTTAGCTGTTGTCCTGTAAGAAAAAAGTGATGGCACAAGATCTTAAACTATGGATCATTTCATTTATACTAAATGATCATATCAAACCAGAGCATATACTGTATAAGAAAAAGTTAGTTGTGTAACACAGCTACATGTTTTTTTATTTGTATTTATTTATGTCAATTTCACAGGTGTAAATGTTTCAGAGTTAGCTTCATATGACTTGATATTTATGTATTTAACGTAATAAAGCAATAAACTGAAAACCTCCCCTACTGAAATCCAGACCGTTGAGAGTTGAGCGTCTCAAGGACCAGGGGCATTTTCCACCCACACTTAAAATAAAGGCTTAGCACAACACATTCCCAATGTGCTTTACAGAGGTGAGAGGTCAAATTGCTTTTCAACACACAAAGCCTCACCCAGAAGCACTTTGTCTCTATGTGAAACAAATAGTTAACAAAGTGAATAGGTTGGCATTAAAGCTACATTCAGGTATTTAATAAAACAATAAACTGCCACTTGCATTGGTATACAGCTGAGGGATGGGGATAGGGAAATGTAACCCCTCTTATATTATTAAACAGCACAGACTGACATCCACATTATCGTTTTACACATTTAGAAAATATACATTGATTGTTTATATTTTTGTTGCTTGTAAACAACATAACATTATTTGGATTATAATATAGAACGGATGTTGTGCTAAGCTCATGATGCATTTAGAAGCTATATTCTTTAGGAATCAATTGGTAAATAAATATCCATTCATTTAAATTACCATTGTACAGATTTCCAAATCCTAGACTATACCTTTAATGTTTTGTAGGGGGTGTGTTCTGGCGGCAGAGAAGTCAGGCACAAGAGAGCCAAAACTGATTTACAATGGCGCAGTTTAATAAACAAAACCACCGTAAACAGAACAATAAATCAATGGGTAAACAAAACCCGTTAAACACCAGTATAACGTGCACAAGCACTTACAATAAACAATTCCGGACAAGGACATGGGGGGAACAGAGGGTTAAATACACAACATGTAATGATGGAATTGAAACCCGGTGTGTGGGAAGACAAGACAAAACAAATGGAAAATGAAAGGTGGATCGGCGATGGCTAAAAGACCGGTGACGTCGACCGCCGAACACCGCCCGAACAAGGAGAGGGACCGACTTCGGTGGAAGTCGTGACATGTTTGTATTGTGTTTTTTTTTTATTGTATTGTATTTAATGTTTTGTATTGTATTTCATCGTATTACTAACCATCAGTCGTGTGTCATTTCCAATTGTGAAATCGTGAGACCGGAGGCAACTCAAGTCACTTTAACAACTATGTAAACTTCAGAGCTGCCAATATCTCTTCAAAATCAGGCTTGTTGACCTTGTCTCTGAAAATATGAATTTATCATATACTGTAGGTTACTGTGACCTCCAAAACCATGCCACACATACTGTACTGTCATATATCATTTGTGAGCCATTCTTATGTCCCCTATGCACTCTGTAAATGCTAGCTTTGTTGATCCTCTTATTCGTTGAAATTGTAACATTTTCCCAAATATTGCATTGAATTAAAATATTCCATCCCACATATTTCATTGAGTTCATTTGACTATATATAGTTGTTTGACATACCACAGAGAGAAAAGTAGATGGCTCAGTACAACCTCAATGAACTTGGAGAGCTACTGTACATTATATTTAGTGGGTTCTGCTGTTAGCTGTGGCAAAGAGCCCTTGGCTAAGGGACAGTGAAAGGACAAGAGTGTGTGGCCCAAAATAGCTTCTCCCACAGGTATTTCCCCAGACAGGTGACATGAGCCAGCACTGGTAACTGCATCACCAGAAAGTGCTGAAGTTCAGAGAGAGAGAAATTATATTCGCATTGTGATACTTTGCCATAGTAAATAGCAGAAAACACAAACAAATTGAGTTCAGGTAACGTTAACAATGACAAATTGCCATCCCAATTGACTTAAGATCTACTAAGTTGAATGTAAGTTGAATAGCATTTTCCTTTATTCAGTAATACAGTACTGCACATATTTTTTAAGTGCAGCAGGTAAAACACATATTGGGGATGTTTTGTATGACTAATTAATCATTAACTATATTAAACGCTTGTACAGTATGTTCTCAGATCAATATATTAATGTAATCCCCTATCCCATCCAGATACACACTAAAGGAAAAGGTTACATAAGTAGAGGAATTCCTCTCATTTTCATAGAAAACCCTAACCCTCAAACAATTCACATGAATCACCTGTGTATGATTACGATCATATCAGGTTAAATTTACAATAAAAAAAACGTGTCTCCCTGAGTAGGGGGTCTTTGCAAGAGTACCTGCCATATCAATTTAGAAGAGGAACGATTATTTTGGGATACCACATTGTAAAGTTGAATAATGTCTCCCCCCAATGGCTTGTTTTGGGACTTCATCTCTCACATCTGGGCTGCCCTGTTATTGATGGGCCCGTGATGTATTCCACAAATCTGCCCAGTTCTACTTTCCTACTCAGAACTAACAAAACACTGATAAATTGCATTGCATCATCAATGCATTAGCTTGTGCTAATTTCCAGCATCTGTCCGTATATGGGTTGTAAAATAGGCGTATTCAAGTGGGGGATTAAAAGAAAAAATACAACAAAATGGTATCCTACAATAACATGCTTGCAGTTCTTTATACTAGCTATTCCTTAAATCTGCTCTTACCCACTCCTCGTATTAACTAAATAATTCAATACTCCCACTTGGACCTAATGGAAACATACAGAACTTAAAAGAAACATAATTGAGCTCGGGATATAATGTGGATGTACCGCTCTATGGCTGCGTTTACACAGGCAGACAATTCTGATCTTTTTTTCACTCAAAGGCATTTTGATCGATCAGACCAGCTCTGCATGAGATCTGATGTGATATAGGTGAAAAGATGAAAGACAATTAGTGCTGTAAAAAAAACAGAATTGGGCTGCCCATACGACACCACATTCAATACAACCTGTATTAGCTGCCCACTGCGGTACCGAGTTTGTCGCCCCTGTCTCTCAATCGGAAACTAATAAAGACCTAGGTAGCCTGGTGTACGGACTCTCTAGTAGCGTTATAAAGTTTAAACACATCACCTTTAATAGGGTTTGGCCCTGAAAGTTCAGTAACAGAAAAAAGTAAGACCTGGATACTCAAATTATCTAAATGGTACCTTTATTGGTTAAGGACAACACTCTAATCCAAACAGGGTTTAGGTGTGTTAACCTAGTGCACCATACCCATATACAGTGCATTCGGAAAGAATTCTTTGACCCTTTGACCTTTTCCACATTTTGTTACGTTACAGCCTTATTCTAAAATTGATTAAATGATTTTTTCCCTCATCAATCTACACACAATATCCCATAATGACAAAGAAAAAACAGGTTTTTACAAATGTTTGCAAATTTGTTACAAAAAAAAAACTGATATCACATTTACGTAAGTATTCAGACTCTTTACTCAGTACTTTGTTGAATCACCTTTGGCAGCGATTACAGCCTCGAGTCTTCTTGGGTATGACACTTCAAGCTTGGCATACATGTTGGAGAGTTTCTTCCATTCATCTCTGCAGATCCTCTCAAGCTCTGTCAGATTGCATGGGGAGCGTTGCTACACAGCTATTTTCAGGTCTCTCAAGTAGAGGTCGACTGATTATGATTTTTTAACCCCGATACCAATACCGATTATTGGAGGATCAAAAAAGCAGATACCGATTAATCGGACAATTTTTTAAATTCATGTATTTGTAATAATGACAATTACAACAATACTGAATGAACACTTATTTTAACTTAATATAATACATCAATAAAATCAATTTAGCCTCAAGTAAATAATGAAACATGTTCAATTTGGTTTAAATAATGCAAAAACAAAGTGTTGGAGAAGAAAGTAAAAGTGCAATATGTGCTATGTAAGAAAGCTAACGTTTCAGTTCCTTGCTCAGAACATGAGAACATATGAAAGCTGGTGGTTCCTTTTAACATGAGTCTTCAATATTCCCAGGTAAGAAGTTTTAGGTTGTAGTTATTATAGGAATTATAGGACTATTTCCCTCTATACCATTTGTATTTCATTAACCTTTGACTATTAGATGTTCTTATAGGCACTTTAGTATTGCCAGTGTAACAGTATAGCTTCCGTCCCTCTCCTCGCTCCTCCCTGGGCTCGAACCAGCTACACAACGACAACAGCCACCATCGAAGCAGCGTTACCCATGCAGAGCAAGGGGAAGAACTACTAGAAGGCTCAGAGTGAGTGACGTTTGAAACGCTATTAGTGCGTGCTAACTAGCCAGCCATTTCACTTCGGTTACACCAGCCTCATCTCGGGAGATGATAGGCTTGAAGTCATAAACAGCGCAATGCTTGACACACAACGAAGAGCTGCTGGCAAAATGCAAAGAAAGTGCTGTTTGAATGAATGTTAATGCGCCTGCTTCTGCCTACCACCGCTCAGCCAGATACTTAGATACTTGTATGCTCAGTCAGATTATATGCAACGCAGGACACGCTAGATAATATCTAGTAATATCATCAACCATGTGTAGTTAACTAGTGATTATGATTGATTGTTTTTTATAAGATAAGTTTAATGCTAGCTAGCAACTTACCTTGGTTTACTGCATTCGCGTAACAGGCAGTCTCCTTGTGGAGTGCAACGAGGGAGAGGCAGGTCGTTAATTGCGTTGGACTAGTTAGCTGTAAGGTTGCAAGATTGGATCCCCGAGCTGACAAGGTGAAAATCTGTCATTCTGCCCCTGAACGAGGAAGTTAACCAACCGTTCCTAGGCCATCATTGAAAAAAAGAATGTGACTTGCCTAGTTAAATAAAGGTATAAAAAAAAAAATTTAACGGTAAATCAGGGCCCAAAAATACCGCTTTCCGATAGTTATGAAAACTTGAACTCGGCCTTAATTAAATCGTCCATTCCGATTAATTTGTCGACCTCTACTCTCAAGAGATGTTAGATTGGGTTCAAGTCCGGGCATTGGCTGGGCCACTCAAGGACATTCAGAGACTTGTCCCGAAGCCACTCCTGGGTTGTCTTGGCTGAGTGCTTTTTGTCGTTGTCCTGTTGGAAGGTGAACCTTTGCCCCCATCTGAGGTCTGAGTGCTCTGGAACAGGCTTTCATCAAGGATCTATCTGTACTATACTCTGTTCATCTTTCCCTCGATCCTGACTAGTCTCCCAGTCCCTGCAGCTGAATAACATCCCCACAGCATGATGCTGCTACCACCACGCTTCACCGTAGGGATGGTGCCAGGTTTCCTCCAGATGTGATGCTTGGCATTCAGGCCAAAGAGTTCAATCTTGGTTTCATCAGAGCAGAGAATCTTGTTTCTCATGGTCTGAGAGTCCTTTAGGTGCCTTTTGGCAAACTCCAAGCGGGCTGTCATGACCCTCTTTCTGAGGAGTGACTTCCGTCTGGCCACTCTACCACAAAGGCCTGATTGGTGGAGTGCTGCAGACAGAACAACTCTGGAGCCCTGTCAGAGTGACCATCGGGTTCTTGGTCACCTCCCTGACCAAGGCCCTTCTCCCCAAACTGCTCAGCCTGGCTGGTCGACCAGCTCTAGGAAGAGTCTTGGTGGTTCAAAACGTTGTCCATTTAAGATTGGAGGCCACTTTGTTCTTGGGGACCATCTAGGTACCCTTCCCAGATCTGTGCCTCGACACAATCCTATCTCAGAGCTCTACAGACAATTCCTTCGACCTCATGGCTTGGTTTTTGCTCTGACATGCACTGTCAACTGTGGGACCTTATATAGACTGGTGCGTACAATTTTTTATAAATTTGAAAATGTTTCTAAAATCCTGTTTTCGCTTTGTCATTATGGGGTATTGTGTGTAGATTGATGAGGAAAAACATTTATTTAATACATTTTAGAATAAGGCTGTAAAAATAACAAAGTGTGGAAATATTCAAGGGGTCTGAATACTTTCTGAATATACTGTACCTGTAGGTAAATAAATCAGTGATCAATGTGGACTCTCAACCCATCAGGTTGACTCTAGTCAATCAAATACATTCACTGTCCAATTAAGGGCTAGGGAGAAATGAAAAATCAGCAGGACTGTGGTTGTCTGCCATGTCCTGCATGTGCTTGTCTCTGGTGAACAAGATGGAGGTATTTATCCTACCTCCTCCTGGTCAAACATGTAGCGCTGACTCCCGGTTCTCATTGAGCGGCGTAGGTTCCAACCGGGGGAATCATAAGCCAGGCCATTGGAAGGGGTCTGGGGCCGCGAAGATAACGGGGAGGCACACCTTCCATCTTAGAATGAGATAAAAAGGAATTAGTGAATTAACTTTGTACAGAAAAAAAACAGCACAGCAGCTGGGATCAATAGCACAATTGACAATGCCAGAAAAATAATAATTAATATTTTTTCTCCAGGAGGTAGCAGCAGAGCTTCCATTTTTTACTTGTTAAAAATAGAGTTGGCAATCAGGTCTACTGATTGTCCTAAAAATAAAATAGACCTGTCCTCAATTCAGAAACTTCCATGAGATAGAAAGACAGTGGTGTCTTTTTTTGTCAAAAGTAAGAGACCTGATATATATCTATGTGCTGTCTCATGATACAGAAACTTGCTCCTGACCATGAGGGCTGTTCTGGCTCGGACAAGGCTTACTTATAATATATACATTTTATATATCATAAGTTGCTTGTTTACTGGCAAGTTGCAGATACAAACAGCTAATCCTCTTTCACGATTAGTTGTCTTTCTCAGTAGATGAAAACAAACAATTTAACACCACCTCGCATCCCTGCCCCATTTATTTTGGGGTATTATAATAAAGTAAGGAAGTAGTACACGAAGCCGCATTCTTCAAATACTACAGATAAATAATGTTACCCAAGAAGTCTATATGTACCACAGCAGTGTGCCCAAATCTAGGAGACAGAGATGCATAACAAAAACTACAACATTGACATTAATAAAACGGACATACTCTTGCGTATTGTATTTGGCAATATAGCAAACATAATGATGTTGATGGAAAAGTATGTGACATTTCAATTCTGTGTTAATTCTCCATTGGTGCAATGACAATGATAAAAAATAATAATAGAGAACCATTTCTCTAATTTGCCGTTGTGCTGGGAGGAAAGCCAAGCAACATAATTATTATCCACCTACTTGGAGGTATGGTGATTTTCATACAATAATGCAATACTGTATATACAATTTGACTGTGTGTCATATTTTGTGCACTGTTAAAGATGTACATCCAGAAATAGAGAAGGAGTGCACAGGAAGCTAAAATTCTGCTCTGGCGAGGTCACTTCCGCAACGCCCACTCCTTCACTCGCTCTCACTCACACACACACCCCCAGCCCATCGCCATGGCAACTGAGAAAAGAATAGACTAAGGGACTGCTGGAGGGAAAGATGATCTGCAAAGGATAGAGCGAAAGATTCCAAGCAGGATAAAGAGAGAAATGGAAAGAGGAAAATGGGTTCGAGAGTGAATAGGGCTAGCGTTCCAAAGGAGAGGAAGAGAAGAGAACATCTGATAGAACTAACTACCTAAAGGGGAAATTGATGTTTGTGAACCATTGACAGTGGAAAAGGTGGAAGAGAGAGATAGTAGAAGGGGGAGGAACTAAAGGAAAGGAGGGCACAATGTTTTAAGTGAAGCCCACACTTTGTCTCCATGGCAACCCTGATACACGTGACTAGTCTCCTCCCTCTCTCGTCCTCTATAGTCTTTAAATGTACAATATCACATGTCGTATGTAGGAGGCCCTGCAGATTCCAAAAGTAGAAACTAGATATTCCACCACTGTAGTTGTGTGTGGGCTTGTGATAACCTTGACCACTACACACTGGAAACATTGGTCTACTTCATAGTCACAATCACATTTTTCCTTATGGCTTACCCCTCCCCCTCTCTTTTTACCCATCTGTCCCTATTTCCTTCCCTTTCCTCCACTTCACTCCCTGCATTTCACTCTCTCCCACTCTCCCAATTTTTCTAAACTAACATATGGAATTGTTTTCAGCTGGTCATACCAAGGATCACTTAGCTATTTGAGTTTGAATTTTAAGACCCATTAAGGTATCAAAAAATATATATTTTTAAATTATTTGATAAAACATTGAATTTGGCATTACTGCTATTAGCCAATAGAAACAGTGAATAACATATTCTAAAGAAGTGTGTTGTGAAGTATCTGTCCTATATCTGAGAAGTATAAGAAATATTAGATTTTTTTTCTTTTTTTTTTATCATGTAATTATCCCATTATTTTAGGCACTGAACTATGTCCATATATACTTCCATTCATTTTTTAAACTGGTACCGGGACCTTCAGAGGAGGCTTGTGAGGCTTGTGTGTGTCCTTGAGCAAAACGGAGAACACCATTCGTGTTTGTTAGTCTCATCTTTCAATGGAGTGGCCATGATAGTTTAGGCCAAACTGTTCGGACACTACAGATGTTTTCGTGAGAAGACCGATTTTCGGGAAGGCTCATGGTCTGATAAACACTGCTCTGGCTCTGCCACCTTTCACCGCAGCTGTGGAAGGGCGATATTGGCAGATGCAGTGGATTGATGGGGATTTTTTTATTATGTAAATTGTTTTATTATGTTGTGCAATGTTGTTCCTGTAGCTAAGTTCACTGCGTGAATCAGGCCTTTGTGCTCGAATTGCAAATAAACCACAGCATTCTGCAGCAATTCACCATCACATCTGGTTTGCACTTAGTGGGACAATCATTTGTTTTTCAACAGGACAATGACACAACACACCTCCAGGCTATGTAAGGGCTATTTGACCAAGAAGAAGAGTGTTAGAGTGCTGCATCAGATGGCCTGGCCTCCAAAATCACCCGACCTCAACTCAGTTGAGATGGTTTGGGATGAGTTGGACCGCAGAGTGAAGGGAAAAGCAGCCAACAAGTGCTCAGCATATGTGGGAACTTCTTCAAGACTGTTGGAAAAGCATTCCAGTTGAAGCTGGTTGAGAGAACGCCAAGAGTATGCAAAGCTGTCAAAGGCAAAGGGTGGCTACTTTGATGAATCTCAAATATATTTTGAGTTGTTTAACCCTTTTTGGTTAGTACATGATTCCATATGTGTTATTTCATAGTATTGATGTCTTCACTATTATTCTACAATATAGAAAATAGTGAAAATAAAGAAAAATCCTTGAATGAGTAGGTGTGTCTAGATTTTTGACTGGTACTGTATACCTATGCACCACATAATTGTCCGCACTGCTCTCACAGACACACCCACACCTGTAAACAATTGATCTAATTCACATTAAGACCATGGTCACATCCATGCTAGCGCTAACGAAGTATGAAGTAGAAATGCTCCATTGATATCATCAATGGAAAATCGTGCCAAAACATATCAACTGACCAAGGCTTGAATTCTATCAAACCCGCCATAGCAATATGTATTCATGTGTTTGTTTACAAACATCACCACTTCACCTCATGCACACACACACACTTCTTATTCTGAACAATGATAGCATACCTGTGTGGTGAGTCTACCTGGTAATAGTTGTAGGTCTTTATATAGTAACTAAGACCAATGGCCAGGCCATATGAATCAGGTTTTATTGGGCAGCATTGGGAACCACAGCACTTGATTGTGTTCACTTAGTTGTTAATGAGTTGAGGGAGTTTAAATCAAAAGGTTATCTGCAGCTAAGTATAGACTTTTGTCAATACATTAGCCTCAAAAGACTGACGTACATCTGACTACATCCATTGCTCTACTACATGACTGCTAGGGTGGAACAGACTGGCACAGAGTAATGTTTAAAAGTAGCGATCTGACATACTCACAAAAGGTTATAAGAAAGTGGCCAGATTAGCAACAGGAAAGAGCTTGTGTAAAACAATACAAGGCCAAGACAAAAGCCACTGCACACAATGGACTACTATGGAATATATTTTATTTAACCTTTATTAAACCGCAATGTTCCATTGATGTTTGAATACTATTTGATCCATTTAAAACAACTACAGTGCTGCATAAAAAACATAAATATCAAGAAATACCCACCATCATTGTAAAACATGAAGGCTTTGTCATCCAGACCTGAAAGGGTAGCTTTAGCCTTGAACTCCTCTATCTGGATAAAGTACTCTAAATTGAACAAATTCTGGAGATTATTCCAAGACCAAGAAAACCAGAAAATGCAAAAGTTTAAAAATGTAGTTAACAATCAACTCCAGCCGAGTACATTTCTCTTTCAGTTGTAGTCCTTTGAGTTATAAGGGTGTAAAGCCATATTTAAATATTTCTTCATTTGTAACATTATAGTGGTTTGCAATGTAATATCCAATCTCTATTGGAATCCAACTTGCAGGAAGTCATCCAGCACTTTTACATTTCCCCAAATTTGCATTTAGCATACCTGTCATTGTAGGGAAGAAAATACAGTATTTGGAGACTACCTACACACCATGTAAATGTCATCGTTTTGATGTCTTAACTATTATTATACAATATAGAAAATAGTAAAAAAAAATAAAGGAAAAACATTGAATGAGTAGGTGTGTCCAAACTTTTGACCGGTACTGTATGTGTGAGGGGCATCGAGTCTCAACATGCCATGATACAAAGTGTCCGACAGGTGCAGTGCCAACTGATGCACGCATATAGATTATATCCCTAAAATCAGTTGTGGCAGACACTAGTCTTTTCTGTGGTCAAAAACTTTGCCTTAAAAAATAAATAGGATATAGGCTATGGAGAGCCACAGTCGGGTTCTCTTGGGTATATCAACTGTAGTTACATAGACCAGAGACCTGTGAAAGTCGAACAGGAACCAACTTGGACTGGAGGGACACGTTTGAATTTTGGGCCCAGACCGGTTTGGATCCCCGGTAGGGTCAGTATACAGGTTCTGAGGGACCTGTGAAGACCTTTACTGCATACTGTTTGTATGCGGGATGAATGACTGTGTGAGCTTTGGTGGAAACTATCACCCTCAGCACTTAAAGAGATCGCAAATATTGTGGATACATTAGAACTGGCTAATTTGGGTAGCTACCTTGAAGAACCTTGAAGAAATTTAAAATATTATCTTGATTTGTTTAACACTGTTTTTGGTTACTACATGATTCCATGTGTTATTTCATAGTTTTGATGTCTTCACTATTATTCTTCTATGTAGAAAATAGTAAATCATTTTAAAAAACCCTTGAATGAGTAGGTGTGTCCAAACTTTTGACTGGTACTGTATAAGTAACAAAAAAGCTGAAAAACGAAAAATAATTGCTATTTTTGACATCGGAAGAGGGTGCATTAATAAAAGAATATGTTATAAAAAATGATTAAAAACAACTACAGGTGACATTATAGTCATATGGTCCAGAGTAAACTATCACTCCAACACTAAACATGTCAAAATGGGTTGGTAGTGTACAAATGTAAAGATGTTTTTATATAGTTTAACATAGTTATTTTTTACAGATTTAAACCTCCGCAAACTGAAAATGTAAATACAGCCCTTCAGAAAGTATTCACAACACTTGACTTTTGACACATTTTGTTGTGTTACAGCCTGAATTTTAAAAACGTGCGTCACTGGCCTACACACATACCCCATAATGTCAAAGTGGAATTATGTTGTTAGAAATGTTTACAAATTAATTAAAAAAGAACATCTGAAATGTCTTCAGTCATTGAAGCCCTTTGTTATGGCAAGCCTAAATTAGTCCAGGAGTAAAAATTGCTTAACAATGTATGTGCTTAACAATGTATGTGCTATGTAAGAATGTATGTGCTATGTAAGAAAGCTAACGTTTCAGTTCCTTGCTCAGAACATGAGAACATATGAAAGCTGGTGTTTCCTTTTAACATGAGTCTTCAATATTCCCAGGCAATAAGTTTTAGGTTGTAGTTATTATAGGAATTATAGGACTATTTCCCTCTATACCATTTGTATTTCATTAACCTTTGACTATTGGATGTTTTTAGTATTGCCAGTGTAACAGTATAGCTTCCATCCCTCTCCTCGCTCCTCCCTGGGCTCGAACCAGCAACACAACAGCCACCATCGAAGCAGCGAAGAACTACTAGAAGGCTCAGAGCGAGTGACCGTTTGAAATGCTATTAGCACACGCTAACTAGCCAGCCATTTCACTTCGGTTACACCAGCCTCATTTCAGGAGTTGATAGGCTTGAAGTCATAAACAGCGCAATGCTTGAGGCACAACAAAGATCTGCTGGCAAAACGCAAAGAAAGTGCTGTTTGAATGAATATTTACGCACCTGCTTCTGCCTACCACCGCTCAGTCAGATACTTAGATACTTGTAAGGTCAGTCAGATTATATGCAACGCAGGACATGCTAGATAATATCTAGTAATATCATCAACCATGTGTAGTTAACTAACTCCAAATGAGCTTCAATGCCATACAACACTGTAACTGCTCTTAAACGCTAGTAAAACCAAATGCATGCTTTTCAACAGTTCGCTGCCTGCACCTGCACGCTCGACTAGCATCACCACCCTGGATGGTTCCGACCTAGAATATGTGGACATCTATAAGTACCTAGGTGTCTGGCTAGACTGTAAACTCTCATTCCAGACTCATATCAAACATCTCCAATCTAAAATCAAATCTAGAGTCGGCTTTCTATTCCGCAACAAAGCCTACTTCACTCACGCAGCCAAACTTACCCTAGTAAAACTGACTATCCTACCGATCCTCGACTTCGGTGATGTCATCTACAAAATAGCTTCCAATACTCTACTCAGCAAACTGGATGCAGTTTATCACAGTGCCATCCGTTTTGCTACTAAAGCACCTTATACCACCCACCACAGCGACCTGTATGCTCTGGTCGGCTGGCCCTCGCCTCATATTCGTCGCCAGACCCACTGGCTCCAGGTCATCTACAGGTCCATGCTAGGTAAAGCTCCGCCTTATCTCAGTTCACTGGTCACGATGGCAACACCCACCCGTAGCACACGCTCCAGCAGGTGTATCTCACTGATCATCCCTAAAGCCAACACCTAATTTGGCCGCCTTTCCTTTCAGGTCTCTGCTGCCTGTGACTGGAACGAATTGCAAAAATCGCTGAAGTTGGATACTTTTATCTCCCTCACCAACTTTAAACATCTGCTATCTGAGCAGCTAACCGATCGCTGCAGCTGTACATAGTCCATCGGTAAATAGCCCACCCAATTTACCTACCTCATCCCCATACTGTTTTTATTTATTTACTTTTCTGCTCTTTTACACACCAGTATCTCTACCTGCACATGACCATCTGATCATTTATCCCTCCAGTGTTAATCTGCAAAATTTTAATTATTCGCCTACCTCCTCATGCCTTTTGCACACATTGTATATAGACTCTTTTTTTCAATAACTGTGTTATTGACTTGTTTATTGTTTACTCCATGTGTAACTCTGTGTTGTTGTCTGTTCACACTGCTATGTTTTATCTTGGCCAGGTCGCAGTTGTAAATGAGAACTTGTTCTCAACTAGCCTATCTGGTTAAATAAAGATGGGCTACACATACAGAGAGGCGCTGTTTGTTCGCTTGGATGCTTTCGCCGGTGAGATACATTCAACCTCTTGCGAATTGAAGGACATTTATGAAACACTGAGAGACAAAAGATAGATTATTTTGTATGTTTTATTAATTTTTTTCTTGGTCATTCTTGGGAGGGAAGGCTGGCTTCCCTTGGCATCCATGAATACATGCCCCTGCAAGTGGCCAATGGTGTCACACCCTGATCGGTTTCACCTGTCTTTGTACTTGTCTCCACCCCCTTCCAGGTGTCACCCATCTTCCCCATTATCCCCTGAGCATTTATACCTGTGTTCTCTGTTTGCCTGTTGCCAGTTCATCTTGTCAGGTCTTACCAGCGTACTTTCCTGGTTCTCAAAAGTCTTTGGTTCCTAGTTTTCCCGGTTCTGTCCATTCTGCCTGCCCTGACCCAGAGCCTGCCTGCCGTCATGTATCTGCCTGACTCTGACCTGATTATGAACCTCTGCCTGTCCTCGACCTGCCTTTTGTCCCATGTTATAATAAATCATTGAGAACTGTACTATCCGCCTCCTGTGTCTGCATCTGTGTCATATCCTGAGTCGTGATAAATGGTGACTTTAAAATACACTGCTCAAAAAAATAAAGGGAACACTTAAACAACACAATGTAACTCCAAGTCAATCACACTTCTGTGAAATCAAACTGTCCACTTAGGAAGCAACACTAACAATACATTTTACATGCTGTTGTGCAAATGGAATAGACAACAGGTGGAAATTATAGGCAATTAGCAAGACACCCCCAATAAAGGAGTGGTTCTGCAGGTGATAACCACAGACCACTTCTCAGTTCCTATGCTTCCTGGCTGATGTTTTGGTCACTTTTGAATGCTGGCGGTGCTTTCACTCTAGTGGTAGCATGAGACGGAGTCTACAGCCCACACAAGTGGCTCAGGTAGTGCAGCTCATCCAGGATGGCACATCAATGCGAGCTGTGGCAAGAAGGTTTGCTGTGTCTGTCAGCGTAGTGTCCAGAGCGTGGAGGTGCTACCAGGAGACAGGCCAGTACATCAGGAGACGTGGAGGAGGCCGTAGGAGGGCAACAACCCAGCAGCAGGACCGTTACCTCCGCCTTTGTGCAAGGAGGAGCAGGAGGAGCACTGCCAGAGCCCTGCAAAATTACCTCCAGCAGGCCACAAATGTGCATGTGTCTGCTCAAACGGTCAGAAACAGACTCCATGAGGGTGGTATGAGGGCCCGACGTCCACAGGTGGGGGTTGTGCTTACAAAGCATTATGTTTGGGACAAATCCAACACAATACATCACTGAGTACCACTCTTCATATTTTCAAGCATGGCGGTGGCTGCATCATATTATGGGTATGCTTGTCATATTCAAGGACTAGAGAGTTTTCTAGGATAAACATTTATGGAAATAGAGCTAAGCATCCCAGAGGGAAATTGGGTTCAGTCTGCTTTCCAACAGACACTGGGAGACACGTTAACCTTTCAGCAGGACAATAACCAAAAACACAAGGCCAAATATTTGCTGGAGTTGCTTACCAAGATGATATTGAATGTTCCTGAGTGGCTTAGTTACAGTTGTTACATAAATTGGCTTGAAAATCTATGGCAATACATCAAAATGTATAGCTACAATCAACAACATACTTGACAGAGCTTGAAGAATTTTCTAAATAATAATGTTCAAATATTGTACAATCCAGGTGTGCAAAGCTCTTAGAGACTTACCCAGAAAGACTCAAACCTGTAATCACTGCTAAAGGTGATTCTAACATGTATTGACTAAGGGATGTGAATACTTACATAAATTAGATATTTATTTCATTTTCAATACATTTGTAAAAAAAAAAATGTAAAAAAATGTATCAATTTTAAATTCAGGTTGTAACACAACAAAATGTGAAATAAGTCAGGGGTATGAATACTTTCTGAAGGCACTGTACATAAGGAATTCATAACACCTTCATGACCAGGCATGATACTGCAATACTCAGAAAGGTATCTTTCATAACAACATTCCTAACACATTTATCAGTGAAAGGCAGTTCTCAAAATATAAGTCTTGTAGAATATTTTCTAAAATGAAAACTGTCAATCTATCCAACCTCCTGACACACAACGGGCTGGGATCTGTCTCAGAGCACTACCCTTGTAGTAATTAGGGGTTAAACGCCTAGATGCCAATATGTACTTATCACAGTAGGAGGCCATTCCTTCTCTTACTAGAACTAAATACGTACCCCCTGTGCACTGACATGGTAACGACAAACTTGTTGTTTCTACTTGTACATCACAATAGTCGGCAGTGGCCGACAACTTGACTTTGAGCCAATCAGAAGGCACAAACCTATATGTGGAGGACCGACAGGAGTGACAAGACAAAATTAAAAGGATAGGGCACTTTTTCCAGTCGAATCCACCTTCTTTTCATCAGAATTGTTCCAACTAAAACAATAGAGCTGCATAATAGGGCGTACGTCTTTTTTTCTTGAGCAAGTTTTCTTGGCGTATTAAGTTAGCTAGCTAGCTGGCTAATGTTAGCTTGCTAACTGAGCGAGGCAGTCACACAGACTTCATATGAAACGGATGGCGTAGTAAGTGCAGCACAATGCACACCACTAAATGCTTTACCAAGCCAGCTATCTGGCCACTGTAGCTAGTAACATTATAATTAAATCACAATGGCTGCCCATGAAGCAGCTGCCTGTAGCTGGCTGCCGAGAGCAAATGTAACGTCTTTACTTTACTTAGCTAGCACAACAGCTAGCCAGCGAATCATGCTCATCATTTAGCTAATGTAATCCCCCTACTGTAACTGAGCTTTGTAGGATGTAAAACAGAGGTGACCACATACTAAAAAATAACCAAAGGAAGGTAATTGTCGTATTTTGTATTTGGAAAATGTACATTTTTACAGTATAAATTACCTTCGGGCTTAATTCAGTAATGTACAGAAATATAACTCTTTAGACTGGAATCAAATGTAAGGCATATAACTCAGAATAAACCCAAATAGTATGGTGCAATACAATTCAGAAACAAAACCAATCAGTATGGCATCATGCAAGAGAAAGGGCTTCAATCAGAAACAAAACCAATCAGTATTTTATCATGCACGAGAACTAGAATTCATTAACTCATAGTTAACTCAGCAATCCAACATCAGAAAAAATATAAACATTCAATAAAGTATAACCTGGTTGCAACCTTTAAAAACCTGGAGTACCCCTCATTATTATTCAGAGCTCTGAAATGTAACAATTATCTTACTACGTTGCAGTGCTTCGTCCCTCAACGGGACTAGATGAACAAGAGCAAGTGCAGTCCTTGTGCTTCTCTGTGTGTGTGTGGGTGTGTGTGAGTTCTGGGAGCAGGAGTAAAAAATGCATCAAGAGCGGTCCGTATTCAGTGCAGTGATAGGAAACAGAGGGCAAGCCAGATGACGTTTCGTCACGAGACCAAAACTACTCTGACACACAATACAACTGTCTCAATAGCTACTCTGAACACACAGTAACTCTAGAATTGCTGGTATAGATGTCGTTATCTGGTCTCGTCACTTGATGATCAACTCTTCTTAGCCACTCACACAGTTTATACTCTACACACACATTATTTACAATCCAGCAAACGGTCACAGCTGTCCGCCATTCACTGGGGATGAAAGTCTTCTCAGAAACACACAGTTGCTTGCTCTAACTTCAACACCAGACCAGTCCCCTCAGGCCCTCAGGCTTGCTATTGGTGGAAACGGAATTAACTTATGCTCTGCCCAATTTAACTGCCCCGTTTGTGCCATCTTCCCTGGCATTAATTGGTAGTAGTAGAGGGCATGGGCTACACTAATGTTAGCCAGCTAATTAACCTTTCTAGGGCAGGCGTTCCGCTAGCGGAACCCCTCGACAACATTCCGCTGAAAAGGCAGTGCGCGAAATTCAAAAATATTTTTTTGAAATATGTAACTTTCACACATTAACAAGTCCAATACAGCAAATGAAAGATGAACATCTTGTTAATCTACCCATTGTGTCCGATTTCAAAAATGCTTTACAGCGAAAGCACAACATATGATTATGTTAGGTCATAGCCAAGTCAAAAAAACACACAGCCATTTTTCCAGCCAAAGATAGAAGTCACAAAAAGCCGAAATATAGATAAAATTAATCGCTAACCTTTGATGATCTTCATCAGATGACACTCATAGGACATCATGTTACACAATACATGTATGTTTTGTTCGATAATGTGCATATTTATATCCAAAAATCTCAGTTTACATTGCGCGTTATGTGCAGTAATGTTTTGATTCCAAAACATCTGGTGATTTTGCAGAAATACTCATAATAAACATTGATAAAAGATACAAGTGTTATTCTCAGAATTAAAGATAGACTTCTACTTAATGCAACCACTGTGTCAGATTTCAAAAAAACTTTAGGAAAAAGCATAATCTGAGAACGGCGCTCAGAGCCCAATCCAGCCAAAGAAATATCCACCATGTTGGAGTCAACAGAAGTTAGAAATAACATAAATAAATAATATAAATATTCACTTACCTCTGATGATCTTCATCAGAAGGCACTCGCAGGAATTCCAGTTCGACAATACATTACTGATTTGTTCCATAAAGTTCCATAAAGTCCATCATTTATGTTCAAATAGCCACTTGTTGTTAGCGTGTTCAGCCCAGTAATCCATCTTCATGAGGCGCAAGACCTTCGTCCAGACAAAAACTCAAAAAGTTCCATAACAGGTCATAGAAACAAGTCAAACGATGTATGGAATCAATCTTTAGGATGTTAACATAAAAAATGAATAATGTTCCAACCGGAGAATTCCTATGTCTGAAGAAAAGCAATGGAACGAGAGCTAACTCTGTCGGGAACGAGCGTCACGAGCCTGAAACACTCTGCCAGACTACTGACTCATTCAGCTCCCATTCCCCCCTCCTTTATAGCAGAAGCCTGAAACAAGTTTCTAAAGACGGTAGACATCTAGTGGAAGCCGTAGGAAGTACAACTTGACTCCATAAACACTGTGTATTCGGTAGGCCAAGCTTTGAAAAACTACAAACCTAAGATTTCCCACTTCCTGGTTGGATTTTTCTAAAGTTTTTGCCTGCCATATGAGTTCTGTTAAACTCACAGAAATCATTCAAACAGTTTTAGAAACTTAAGAGGGTTTTCTATCCAATAATACTAATAATATACATATATTAGCATCTGGGACAGAGTAGGAGGCAGTTCACTCTGGGCACGCTATTCATCCAAAGTGAAAATGCTGCCCCCTAAACCAAAAAGGTTAAACATGTAGCTATGCGCTGTATTCATTTTTTGTGTCATCTTGCTAGCTAGTTATATAGCTGTGGCTATTTGGCTAATATCAACAAGGGATTTCTAGAACTATAGCAACATCAGCGGAGCTAGTTAGCTAGCTAGCATTGACTAGACCATAAAGCAACATGACTTTTTTTTTGTATCAGTAATGATAATGAACTTATTTTTTTTACACAATTATGTATTTACAATGCATACCACATATCACTCTCAATCAACAACAAAACACACCACATGGGGCTAGGGTAACCACATGTCCCAGTTTGTGCGGGACAGTCCCACACATTTTGTCCCTTTGTTCCCTCAACCAAACAATCATGTGCCACAGTTGATCAACAAAAACAAACACCACTCATTTAGAAAAAAGTTGATTTGTGTCATATTTGAGTGAGACATTCCAATCTGTCTCTTGGAGTTATGTTGGCTTATGACAAGATACTGTATATATATCTTAAGGATGTGGTACTGGTGATGCTAAACACTTCTTTCTCAGATGGCTGTTGAAATTTGAAATTCTGTGCAGCGCAAGATGTGTGGTTGGCCAATGTCATAGGCCTATTGTCAACTAATCACGTTTCTCAAATCCTTTTGGGTTAAATTCCAGTTAAACTTCAACAGGACAGTTAGGACTAACTACTTACAAAAAAACGTGCTTTGGATGAAGACCTACAGAAGTAGGCATAAGTAAATAGCCGTATTAGACAAAGAAATAAGGTAATTCTGTCAAACTTATGGGTCTCTTCATTCTCAATAGTTGCTCATTCAACACAATGCTACTTCTCTCAATCCCCTTTTTAAAACAAGTCACCCTTCCTAAATGTTTTTACCATCCAGAAATGTTTCCTTTGCCAAATATTCCCAGATTTTGATAAAACATTCACACATGTGGTGTCTTATTTTCATCACAAAATGTTGAGCGAGGCAAAGAAATAGAATAGGTGCACTTCAATTAGCTTGTTTGGTGCAGTTGGAACAGGGATGGTAGTGCTGCTGGAGAACACCGGAGTGTCGCTCCGCCACTTCTCACAATGGTGCTCTTTTAGTAGCTAGATCAAAGCTGAATCAGTGTCTTGGAAGATAACATAATGATGAATTGGTATTCTATATAACACAAACAAATATAACAGCATAGTATAACGTTACTGTTACATCAACAGGAATTTTTTTGTTTTTGTTCTCATGCGGCCACTATGCAAAATGTACTTGGATTTAAACAAAATACAGGAAGGCTGAAGGCTAGGGTATAGTTTGTTAACATCCTGCTCTAATTTGTTCACTAAACAGTCATTCAAGAAGATCTAAATGCATATTCCCATGAAACTGATTGAGATCAAATGACTGGTATGCTTAGGCGACACTGTCCTGCGAATGTCCCACAAAATCATACTGTTGTTCCAGATGGGTATTTTAAATGTGGTCACCCTAGATGGGGACCCGTGTCTGAACTCACTCAGTAACACTAGTATCTGTCCACCTCACACCTGCCAGATTCCTTCAGTCAGCCCTGGATTTACACTGGCAAACTTCTACTTACTCTGAGTGTATGCATGAAACTGTTTCTTTTTGTGTGCATGCTGCTCTATCAGTAAATGGGTGGGTGTGTTGGGGTGTGTGCCAGGGAAGTGATGATGCATTTCCTCGGGGCTATTACATTCCTTTCAGCCTATCTATGAATCAAGGACAGATTACTATATTCTGCATCTCACAGGACAAAAACTGCATTTCCATTTCTCTCTAGTTGAAATGGAACACACTAGGTTTGTTTCACAGGGTGAGTAACTAATTGTCTTAGAGTAATTCAGGGTCCACAGATGCTGAGAGTTGATAGTCCGGCATCCCATTGTGACATAGCTACGAGGGTCTGAGACCACAGTCAAAATTCCCTCCCCAAAATGCCCGACCAAAGCCACTTCCTCTACACGTCCTCTATTCATTTTTATACAATGGGTAGGTCTAATCCTGAATGCTAATTGGTTAAAACCACAATCCAGCTGATGTCTATTTAAGCAATAAGGCACACAGGGGTGTGGTATATGGCCAATATACCACAGCTAAGGGCTGCTCTTATACACGACACAACACAGAGTGCCTGGATACAGCCCTTAGCCATGGTATATTGGCCATATACCACAAACCCCCGAAGGTCCTTAATTGCTATTAAAATCTGGTTATCAACGTAATTAGAGCAGTAAACAAAATGTGGGTCATACCTGTGGTATACGGTCTGATATACCACAGCTGTCAGCCAATCAGCATTCAGGGCTCGAGCAACCAGTTTATAATCCACAAGTCACCAACGGCTGAATCTATGACATTAAAATGCCTATTTACTCTGTTCCATCTGACTGCACAATCCACTGTCTCACCAGCCCAAGCCAAGCAATTTATAAACTTGATCTCCACTATAAAAAGCATCTAGACATTATCTCACATTCTTTTAGACTAACATTTAGTTTTCAACAGCAAAGATTTGTATAAACTTTGCTGTCTCTCTCCAACATTTGCAACATTGTTTCAAGATTCAAATTCGATCTCCAGCTGTCCTTTAGTAATGAATGTGTCGGGACGAAACAGACAGACAGGCAACGTTTCACAGCCATTCGAAATCATGAATCAGCTGGCATCATTTTTTATGGATATATATTTGACAAAGAAATATAAATTGAAAAAAGGTAAAATGAAACCAAGTGCAACTTGCTTGCAGTCTTTCCAGCTTCAGTTTGAAGTGATTGTGTTGGCTAGCTCTTCTGAACAACAGTGTCCCGACGAGTGAGCACATTTTCTATGTCAGGCGAAAACGCGCCTCGTTGGCTCATTGTTATGGATGCATCCAAATAAATGTCACTAGAAAACAGCTTAAACAAATTCAAATGCAGCGACTTTGCTGTTATTTTGGCTGCCCTTTTTGACGTGACTGTAAGTTAGCCGTAGTTGGCAAGCTAGTAAGCAAGGGATAAGAATGTTGCCAGCCATGAATGACTGGGGCGCATCCATAGATACAGAACAAAAAGACTGAATGACTGGGTCGTGTCTCTGGCAACCGAACCGATAGAAGGAACGACCAGCTGGCTTGGGTAGCAACCCTGGATTTATTTTTGGGCTATATCTTGTGGAAGGATAAAATCGTTTGAATAAATTCATCAAATAACGTTTAATGAAAATATGTTAATCATTGTTTGAATATGTTGGTAACCCGTTGCATAAAATTGAAAATGCCCTCGAAGCTGTGTTTTGAGGATACATTGGCACGGATTGCCGCCCTGAGATTGGGTATTTATTGGTTTCTTTTCATTTTGATAAGGTTATTGTAAAAAGGTACAAATCTAAGGTTAACGATTTTAAGGTTGGCACATTAGATTTGGGGTGGGGTGGGGTCACAAGAAATGATTGGGGAATAAATGTGGTCCCTAGAAACTCTTGCTAAGCAATGGCGTCCCCGCTGAAAAGGTTTGAATAACATTGCTTTAAGATGTCCTTATATTAAGTACCCTTCAAATAAAGAGTTACACCAAATCAAAATGTAACACCTGATGAACTGTCAAACAGTTTCATAACATATTTCAACACCCATCTCTGAGTTAGGAGTGGTTTAGGACGAAAACCCTAAAAACACATACCATAATTATGATATTTTCTGATACACTTTATGAGACACTTTAAAGGTCGAAGTGACCTTCTCAAAGCTTAGTAAACTTGCAAGGAAGTACCTGTGCATTACAGCAACAAGCTCAATGATTGAGTTACAGCACATACAGTAATGTTAATGTCTCCAGTCATCTGTAAATCCAGATCATTTCAAAATGTTTTGGGGAAAGAAAATCGAACATGTTTGACAATTCGGTTGATAAACTGAGATCATTATATATATATATTCAGATGAATGTCTTCAGAATGTCAAAACATGTGTGTGTGAAGTTGCATGTTTGCTATTTGAAATATTAAGGAAACAAAACTATTATTTTTCAATTTACAAAAGCTAAGCTGGTAAATGTTTATTGTGCTTTATTTTGTGGAGGGGCGTACTCAGACTAAGATTGAGATGGACTTTGAGATTATTAATGTTATATTTGTAATGAACTAAACAAATGAGTTCTGACTGAGCAAGGCCTTTTGATTTCCTTATTATGGTATGAATTAAAGTTTTTTTTTTTAACATAAGCCTTACGGCAGCCCATTTCTGATATTTTGCAAAAATGTTAGCAAAACATCCTATCTGATTGGTCAAGAGACCAATTAGTGAAACAAATCAGAATTGGGCTGCCAGTGTAAAGGCAGCCTAAGTTGCTTCAAACATACACTGAGTGTAGAAAACATTAAGAACACCATTGTAATATTGAGTTGCACCCCCCCTCACCTTTGGCCCTCAGAACAGCCTCAATTTGTCTCTACAAGATGTCGAAAGCGTTCCACAGGGATGCTGGCCTATGTTGACTTCAATGCTTCCCACAGTTTTGTCAAGTCAGCTGGATGTCCTTTGGATGTTGGAACGTTCTTGATACACAAGGGAAACCAAGCAGCGTTGCAGTTCTTGACACACTCAAAACGGTGCGCCTGGCACCAGCGAAGGTACCATATCCCGTTCAAAGGCACATAAATATTTTGTCTTGCCCATTCACCCTCTGAATGGCACACATGCACAATCCATGTCTCAATTGTCTCAAGCCTTGATACTTCTTTAACCTGTCTGCTCCCCTTCATCTACTCTGATTGAAGTGGATTTAACAAGTGACATCAATAAGGGGTCATATAGCTTCCATCTGGATTCAGCTGGTCAGGCTATGTCATGGAAAGAGCAGGTGTTCATAATATTTTGTACCCTCAGTGTATATTCATGTCCGTGTGAGTGTAGTTAACCCCTGACTGCATCACAGTATTAGCATGAGCCTTAAAACTATATATACAAGGTCTGTTAATTATATATTTGCTTAATAGGGTGATTAACCAATTAGTCTAGTAATATATTTACAACATGAAATTAATCCACGACAGATACACAGTTCCGATTAACAGTTCGACATTGAGACTTCCAAAGTTTTAAAGCTATAACACAAACCTGTATCAGCTTGATCCTGTGTATATCCATATTTAAGAAATAATAAATTATTTCATGTTTTGGGGCTATGCACAACACAAATTCTCATGACCCTCAACTCATTGGTGTAATACTCCAACTCCCATGACCCCCTGCTCCAAATATTCTCACCTCAATTCCACAACTCTTCACCGTTGGGCTATTTCGAAATCTAAAAATACACTATGTGTGCAGTGCAGTGGCTGGCGTAGGATTTAGTAAAATACCCCGAGGCTAACACCTCCCCTCTACAAATGAGAAGTGCACTGTAGAAAGGGTCAGGTTGTGCATTGATAACAAAAATAAATGTCCTATCAATGATTGAATAGTGACTTAACTATACACACTATTAGAACATCAAGTACCTTTAATGCTGTATAATAATCTCAGAGTATTTCAGGACCAACTAGTCACGCATTCAGTGTTTCCGTCAACTGAAATAGTCAAGACGTCCTTTTAAAAAAACATACAGCAACACTTCAGATACAGTGCATAAACGCACAACATTTGGCCACCACTGTTAACAGCAAATCCAATAGTCCAGTTGACAAAGCAACACGATTTCATACCTTACGAAATTATACAACCCGACACAATCTCACAACCTGCACTGTGCCACTTCCTCACTCTTTGTGGGTGATGAGGCAACCAGAGGAAGGGAGATGGTAAGAGCTGTTAAATATCTGGCTATCTTACCTTGCGAAGAGACATAGGACATGGTCTAAAGACATCCAGAGTCACCCAGAGCAAGCTCTCAGCACTTTCAATCTCGTCTGTAGAAATGCCATTAATAAAACGGCTACATAATGATTGGGCAAAGCCTAAGAACCGTTAACTGAGAAAATACAACGGCAATGCATAAAAATTACTCAGTCCATCTCCGTTAGAGGCCATTTCCGACGACAGAGTAAAGGACATAAATATAAATACATGTAAATTGTTGTCTACATAGAAATATGGGTATATCACACGAGCCGAAGTGAGTGGGAGAGGGAGGCAAGAAGAGGTGGAGCGTTTGAGCGCTTGCGTGTGCAATGTATTAAGCTACCAAGTGCACGTATAGGCTATCTTAATCGTTATCTGCAAAATTATCATAAGGTCAAAGTCTATGCCCATTGAATTTAGTCCCATTGAATGAAACTCTTTTCCGCGTTCTCGTAGGCGCACGTTCATACACGTTGCTTACACACACACACTTTACAAATAGTGCACGGGAGGTGGGCGGGATAGTGTCCATTTATAGGATACTATAATATAGACTATAATAATATTTTTCACTCTATTTCCTTTGAGTTTTTGATCATTAGTTGAAACAATAACAAAGCGAATTCCCCGCCCCTGTTTCAGTAAAAGCTTATGGATGGGGCTGGATAAATGTCTCAAATTCGCAGACAGAGCTGTGTATGTAACTTACATTACATCAATAGTATAGTTTTAAACATGTTTTGAGGCTATATTATCTTTGTTTTCTACACTATAAAACAAGTTAATATTTTGGGTTCTGATGGGGTATGACAGTTGAACTAAGCTCACAATCAATTAATCAAATTCAGCAGATGTCACAAAGTGCTATACATTTATATTTATAAGTAATATATTGACTCATGAAAAAGTTATTTTGAGAATCACATTTCAGGACAATATTTGTAGCATGGAAGTCTCCCAATGCTGGAAGGGAGGCCTGAGTATGAAAGTTTGGGAACCCTTGGTGTTAACTTGAATCGAGCGCACCCACTTTTTCTCCATGCACCAAAGCACAAATGGAACTGACAGTCTGTCAACAGATTTATCAACTTAGTGTAGCACTTGCTTATGAGTGCATGCAGGCTATAGTTTGTACATTGCAAGATATTACTACATGAACACCTTCACAATAAACCATTGCATTGTTTTATTGAATCATTTAACAAAGTGAGACTTACATTTCATCCAAATCTAGTGATGGGACGATTGATACCAGAGCTCTGACGCTCCAATGTAGTTTTCAAAGCACTACAGATCTGACACAATGTACTGATGCTCGTTTCAAATAAACTTTATAATGTGATCAATGATGTCCAAAGCTTAGTTTGAGCACATCAAATCAAATTGTATTTGTCATATGCACGGAATACAACAGGTGTAGGTAGAACTTACAGTGAAATGTTTACTTACAAGCCCTTAACCAACAATGCAGTTTTAAGAAAAATACAACCAAATAAATAAATAAAAGTAACAAATAATTAAAGAGCAGGAGTAAAATAACAGTAGCGAAGCTATATACAGAGGGTGCAGGTACAGAGTCAATGTGTGGGGGACCGGTTAGTTGAGGTAATTGAGGTAATATATACATGTGGGTAGAGTTATTAAAGTGACCTATGCATAGATAATAACAGAAAGTAGCATCAGCGTAAAGGGGGGGGGGGGGGGGGGCAACGGACCTAGACTTGGCACTCTGGTACCGCTTGCCGTGCGGTAGCAGAGAGAACAGTCTATGACTAGGTTGGCTGGAGTCATTGACAATTTTTAGGGCCTTCCTCTGACACCGCCTGGTATAGAGTTCCTGGGTGGCAGGAAAATTTGCCCCAGTGATGTACTGGGCCGTACGCACTACCCTCTGTAGATGTATTTATTATTTTTAAATTTCACCTTTATTTTACCAGGTAGGCTAGTCGAGAACTAGTTCTCATTTACAACTGCGACCTGGCCAAGATAAAGCAAAGCAGTTCGACACATACAACAACGCAGAGTTACACATGGAATAAACAAACATACAGTCAATAATACAGTAGAAAAGGTCTATATACAGTGTGTGCAAATGAGGTAAGATAAGGGAGGTAAGGCAATAAATAGGCCATGGTGACGAAGTAATTACAATATACAAATTTAACACATAGATGTGCAGAAGATGAATGTGCAAAAAGAGATACTGGTGTGCAAAGGATCAAGATAAATAAATGAATACAGTATGGGGATGAGATGGGCAATTTACAGATTGGCCATGTACAGGTGCAGTGATCTGTGAGCTGCTCTGACAGCTGGTGCTTAAAGCTAGTGAGGGAGATATGTGTCTCCAGCTTCAGTGATTTTTGCAGTTCGTTCCAGTCATTGTCAGCAGAGAACTGGAAGGAAAGGCGGCCAAAGGAGGAATTGGCTTTGGGGGTGAATAGTGAGAAATATCTGCTGGAGCACATGCTACGGGTGGGTGCTGTTATGGTGACCAGTGAGCTCAGATAAGGCGGGGTTTTTACCTAGCAAAGACTTGTAGATGACCTGGAGCCAGTGGGTTTGGCGACGGGTATGAAGTGAGGGCCAACCAACGAGAGCGTACAGGTCGGAGTGGTTGGTAGTATATGGGGCTTTGGTGACAAAACGGATGGCACTGTGATAGACTGCATCCAATTTGTTGAGTAGAGTATTGGAGGCTATTTTGTAAATGACATCGCCGAAGTCAAGGATCGGTAGGATGGTCAGTTTTTCGAGGGTATGTTTGGCAGCATGAGTGAAATATGCTTTGTTGCGAAATAGGAAGCAGATTCTAGGTTATATTTTGGAATGGAGATGCTTAATGTGAGTTTGGAAGGAGAGTTTACAGTTTAGCCAGACACCTAGATATTTGTAGTTGTCCACATATTCTAAGTCAGAACCGTCCAGAGTAGTGATGCTGGACGGGCGAGCAGGTGTAGGCAGCGATCAGTTGAAGAGCATGCATTTAGTGTTACTTGCATTTAAGAGCAGTTGGAGGCCACAGAAGGAGCGTTGTCTGGCATTGAATCTCGTCTGGAGGATAGTCAACACACTATCCAAAGAAGGGTCAGAAGTATACAGAATGGTGTCGTCTGCATAGAGGTGGATCAGAGAATCACCAGCAGCAAGAGCGACATCATTGATATATACAGAGAAGAAAGTTGGCCCAAGAATTGAACCCTGTGGCACCCCCATAAAGACTGCCAGAGGTCCGGACAACAGACTCTCTGATTTGACAAACTGAACTGTATCAGAGAAGTAGTTGGTGAACCATGCGAGGCAGTCATTTGAGAAACCAAGGCTGTTCAGTCTGCTGATAAGAATGTGGTGATTGACAGAGTCGAAAGCCTTGGCCAGGTTGAGGAAGACGGCTGCACTGTAATGTCTCTTATCGATGGCAGTTATGATATCATTTAGGACCTTGAGCGTGGCTGAGGTGCACCCATGACCAGCTCTGAAACCAGATTGCATACTGGAGAAGGTACGGTGGGATTTGAAATGGTCGGTAATCTGTTTGTTAACTTGGCTTTCGAAGACCTTAGAAGGGTAGGGTAGGATAGATATAGGTCTGTAGCATTTTGGGTCTAGAGTGTCTCCCCCTTTGAAGAGGGGGATGATCACGGCAGTTTTCCAATCTTTGGGAATCTCAGACGATATTAAATAGAGGTTGAACAGGCTTGTAATAGGGGTTGCAACAATTTCAGCAGATCATTTTAGAAAGAGAGGGTCCAGATTGTCCAGCCCAGCAGATTTTGCAGCTCTTTCAGACCATCAGCTGTCTGGATTTGGGTGAAGGAGAAATTGGGAATGCTTGGGCCAGTTGCTGTGGGGGGTGCAGGGCAGTTTACCGGGATAGGGGTAGCCAGTTGGAAAGCATGGCAAGCCGTAGAAAAATGCTTATTAAAATTCTCAATTATAGTGGATTTATCGGTGGTGACAGTGTTTCCTAGCCTCATTGCAGTGAACAGCTGGGAGCAGGTGCTCTTATTCTCCATGGACTTTATAGTGTCCCAGAACCTTTTGGAGTTTGTGCTGCATGATGCAAATTTCTGTTTGAAAAAGCTAGCATTTGCTTTCCTAACTGCCTGTGTATATTGGTTCCTATCTCCCCTGAAAAGTTGCATATCAAGGGGCCTATTCGACGCTAATGCGGTACGCCACAGGATGTTTTTGTGCTGGTCAAGGGCAGTCAGGTCTGGAGTGAACCAAGGGCTATATCTGTTCCTGGTTCTAAAGATTTTGAATGGGGCATGCTTATTTAAGATGGTGAGGAAGGCACTTTTAAAGATCAACCAGGCATCCTCTACTGATGGGATGAGGTCAATATCCTTCCAGGATACCCGGGCCAGGTCGATTAGAAAGGCCTGCCTGCTGAAGTATTTTAGGGAGCGTTTGACAGTGATGAGGGGTGGTCGTTTGGCTGCAGATCCATTACAGACGCAGACAATGAGGCAGTGATCGCTGAGATCTTGGTTGAAAACAGCAGAGATGTATTTGGAGGGCAAGTTGGTTATGGAGATATCTATGAGGGTGCCTGTGTTTACGGATTTGTGGTTGTACCTGGTAGGTTCATTGATAATTTGTGTGAGATTGAGGGCATCAAGCTCAGATTGTAGGGCGGCCAGGTTGTTAAGCATGTGCCAGTTTATGTCACCTAGCAGCACGAGCTCTGAAGATAGATGGGGGGCAATCAATTCACATATGGTGTCCAGGGCACAGCTGGGGGCAGAGGATGGTCTATAGCAAGTGGAAATGGTGAGAGACTTGTTTCTGGAAAGGTACATTATTAAAAGTAGAAGCTCGAATGTAGTGCATTGCAGCTGGAGGCTGAGCAGTTACCATACCAGTAGCCGGACGCTGCTCTGGTCTGGTGGAAGTTACGTCGCCGCTTCGACTCTCCACAGCTATCTGCCTGGTGATCGGTAGGGTTCCATCCCCGAAGATGTCTCCCCCTTCCCTGGTAGAACGGAACTGTTCTAGACCCAACCAACCAGCCATGGAGGTACGTCACTCGCCATGGAAGTCAAAGAAGGCGTCCTCTGGCAACGAGGGTCTCCATGGAGATGTTGAGTCCGGAACTGACACAGAAACAGCTTTGCCTCCCTGGATCCTGGATTCTTCCTTGGTGGCTTCCCAATCAAGATTGGATCCAGAAGTACCTCCATCTTCATCCTCGGTTCTGTCTCCCTCTCCGGTGGCTTCTACCTCTGGTTCAGATCCTCGGAGCTCCCAGCCTCACCAGACTAAGGAGGCTGTCTGAGAGACCGGCCCATTCATCATCACCAGCTGTCATCATAGGCAGCTCTATGGTGAGAAATGTCTCGGTCCCCAAGGCAAAAACCCTGAGCTACCCAGGAACATGAGTACAGGACATAACAAGGCTGCTTCCGACTGTTCTACCACAGATGCCGGGAGCTGACACTGTCATAGTTCATGTGGGGTCAAACAACATCAGGAGGGCTACAGTGGCTCGGAACATTTGAAAATTGATTTGAACCTTTCTGTCGCAGGTGTTCCGCTAGCAACCCACCTCGACAACATCCGGTGAAATTGCAGAGCGCCAAATTCAAAATACAGAAATAATCAACATTCATAAAAAATGTAAGTGTTATACATTGGCTTAAAGATTCTCATTAATCTAGCTGCTTTGTGAGATTTCAAAAAGGCTTTACGGTGAAAGCATAACATGCAATCATCTGAGGACAGCTCCCCGCTTACAAAAGCATACAAACATTTACAACCATGTAAAGGAATTACAAAAGTCAGAAATAGTTACCTTTGAAGATCTTCACATGGTTGCAGTCACAAGAGTCCCAGCTACACAATACATGTTTGTTTTGTTCGATAAAGTCCCTCTTTATATCCCCAAAAAATCTGTTTGGCGGTCAAAACATGCAGACGAATACATCCTAATAGTACCGGTGGAGTTCGTCGAAAACATGTCAAAGATTTTTATAATTAATCCTCAGGTTGTCAATTCTCTAAATAATCGATAATATTTCAACTGGACATTAGCGTATTCAATAGAAAAGAAAAATAATGAAGGGTCGCGCACTCAGTCACACACGCGCAAACCAGCACTGCATGATTCTACAGTCCACTGAGAATCTTCTTCATTTTTCAGAAAACAAGCCTGAAACAATGTCTAAAGACTGTTGACATCTAGTGGAAGCCATAGGAACTGCAATCTGGGTCATAACCCAATAGACACTATAGGCATTCAATTGAAAAAACCCACATCAAAAATAATCCCACTTCCTGGATGGATTTTCCTCATGTGTTCACCTGCCATATCAGTTCTGTTATACTCGAAGACATTATTTTAACAGTTGGAGACTTTAGAGAGTTTTCTATCCAAAT
Organism: Oncorhynchus nerka; assembly: GCF_034236695.1. Taxonomy (NCBI): domain Eukaryota; kingdom Metazoa; phylum Chordata; class Actinopteri; order Salmoniformes; family Salmonidae; genus Oncorhynchus; species Oncorhynchus nerka. The sequence continues at coordinate 68,260,773 of NC_088399.1, read as the reverse complement.
CTCCCAATTCTATGCATATCCCAGCTTTTGGACCTGAGTAACAGGCAGTTTACTTTGGGCACGCTTCTCATCCAGACGTTGAAATACTGCCCACAAGCCATAAGAAGTTTTAAAATAACTGATTTTAGCATTAAAAGACTCCAGAAAACGGCCAGTAATTTCAGGTCCAGTACCATCGTTGGGCCACAGGTGTGAAAGATTCAGCAGACTGCTGGCATTACACACCTGCCTAAAATACTACTGTAGCTCTGCTGGAGTCACTTTTATTGATAAGTTTGACACCTTCTGGAAACAGAAGATACTCTACAGGAATGACGGAGTCCATCTAAATCATTTTAGCTCCTGGACTCTGTCCACACATTTCTAGGCTCCGTTGAAACAATGACTGTTAATTGATCCAAGACCAGCTCAGTTAATCCCTACCATTGTGACAATTAGTCGTCATAATGCTGCATCAAATGTACATGATCTTAGGGGCATTGGCAAACACAATGTAAGTAATTTTATTTATGTATCCCTCTGTTTATCCTACTGCTATTGTAAGCAGTAATCATGAGACTATAAACCAGAGTTACACTGTTAGCACTGAGGCGGTGTGCACTAGCAGGAAGACCACTTCATGCAGCCTACCCTGCCTTATCAGCTCCAATGTAAATAACATGAGTAAGTCTACCACTGTTAAAACCTCTTGAGTGTAGGGGGCAGTATTTTGATGTTTGGATGAAAAACGTACCCAAATGAAACTGACTATTTCTCAGGCCCAGAATATAGAATATGCATATAATAACCCCACAAGTCAGATTAGGATAGAAAACACTCTAAAGTTTCCAAAACTGTCAAAATATTGTCTGTGAGAATAACAGAACTGATATTGCAGGCGAAAACCTGAGGAAAATCCAACCCGGAGGTGCTGTTTTTCCTGAAAGCTCTCTGTTCCATTGCCTGCCTTCGTTCCATTTAAAGGGATATCAACCAGATTCCTTTTCCTATGGCTTCCCCATGGTGTGAACAGTCTTTAGACATAGTTTCATGCTTTTATTTTGAAAAATGAGCGAGAAATATGGCTTGCTGGATGCCAGATGGCTGGCTGAACGCTGGCAGCATTTTGCATGCGCAACAGCTTGGAGCAGACATTTCTCTCTCCTATTGAAGAAGCTACAGTCCCGGTTGAAATATTATTAATTATATATTGTAAAAACAACCTGAGGATTGATTATAAAAAACGTTTGACATGTTTCTACAAATTTTACGGATACTATTTGGAATTTTCGTCTGCGATGTCGTGACCGCTCGAGCCTGTGGATTTCTGAACATAACACGCCAACCAAATGGTGGTATTTTGGATAGAAAAATAATCTTTATGGAACAAAAGAAACATTTATTGTGTAACTGGGAGTCTTGTGAGTCCAAACATCCGAAGATTTTCGTGACTAATCTACTTGGCTGCTAGCTGTTTGTAATGTTTTGTCTACTGAGAGAGATGTCCTTACATAAACACTTGGTATGCTTTCACCGAAAAGCTTTTTTTGAAATCTGACATGCCAGGTTGATTAACAACAAGCTAAGCTGTGTTTTGCTATATTGCACTTGTGATTTCATGAACATTTAATATTTTTAGTAATATAATTTGAATTTGGCGCTCTACAATTCAGCGGATGTTGACGAAAATGACCCCGCAAATGGGATGGGTGCATCAAGAGGATAAGCTTCTCAGTAAAGCATTCAAAACAATCAAGCAACCCAGAATAGTGCTAAAAAATTGCCCATATTAACATATGTAGCCTAAGAAACAAGGTCCATGAACTCAATAACTTGCTTGTAACAGATGGCATTCATATTTTCATATTTTCATGTCTCTAAAACACAATCAGATAATACATTTGATGATACAGTGGTAGCAATACATGGTTATAACCTCTACCGAAAAGACTGAAATGCCAACGGAGGCGGTATTGCACATTCCTGTAAAGCTTAGAGACGATCTAATGTTAAATACAGGTACACCTGCCTCACCTAAAGCTAATTCTTGTTGGAAGCTGCTGTAGACCACCAACTGCTAACTGTCAGTATCTGGATAATATGTGTGAAATGCTTGAAATGTATGTGATATCAACAGAGAAGTATATTTTCTGGGTGATTTAAATATTGATTAGCTATCATCAAGCTGCCCACCCATGAAAAAAATTCAAACTGTTACCAATGTCTGCAATCTAGATCAGGTTGTCAGTCAACCTACCAGGGTAGTTACAAACAGCATAGGAATTAAATCATCAACATGTATTGATCACATCTTTACTAATGCTGCAGAAATGTGCTTTAAAGCAGTATCCAAATCCATAGGATGTAGCAATCACAATATAATAGCCTTATCTAGGAAAACCGAAGTTACAAAGGCTGCGCCTAGTATAGTGTATAAGAGGTCATACAAGACGTTTTGTATTGATTCATACGTTGATGATGTAAAGAATATTGGCTGGTCAAATTAAGAAATCATGTGACTAAACAAAAGAAAAATAAACTATACTGTGAAACAAAGATAAATTATACAAAGAATGATCGTACAAAGTTTGGGGCACATTAAATGAAATTTTGTGAAGAAAAGCCAACTCGGCTCCTTCATTCATTGAATCAGATGGCTAATTCATCATAAAGCCCACTGATATTTCCAACTTCTTCATTAGCAAGATAAGCAAACTTAGGGATGACATTCCAGCAACAAACGCTGACACTACACATCCACATATATTGTACCAAATTATGAAAGACAATAATTGGACTTTTGAATTCCTCAAAGTCAGTGTGGAAGATGTGAAAAATGATTGTTGTCTATCAACAATGACAAGCCACCGGGGTCTGACAATCTGGATGGAAAATTACTGAGGATAATAGCAGACAATATTGCCACATCTTCAATTTAAGCCTACTAGAGAGTGTGTGCCCTCAGCCTGGAGGGAAGATATAGTCATTCCGCTACCCAAGAATAATAGCCTACCAATCAGCCTGTTACCAACCCTTCATAAACATCTGGAAAATATTGTGTTTGATCAGATACAATGCTATTTCACAGTAAACAAATTGACAACAGAATTTCAGCATGCTTATAGGGAAGGACACTCAACAAGCACAGCACTTACACAAATGACTGAAGATTGGCTGAGAGAAATTGTGGGGGCTGTCTTGTTAGACGTCAGTGCAGCTTTTGACATTATCAATCATAGTCTGCTGCTGGAAAACATATGTGTTATGGCTTTACACTCCCTGCTATAATGTGGATAAAAAGTTACTTGTCTAACATAACACAGAGGGTGTTCTTTAATGGAAGCCTCTCAAATATAATCCAGTTAGAATCAAGAATTCCCCAGGGTAGCTGTTTTGGCCCCTTGCCTTTTCAAATTGTACTAACAACATGCCACTGACTTTGAGTAAAGCCAGAGTGTCTATGTATGCGGATGACTCAACACTATACACATCAGCTACTACGGTGACTGAAATGACTACAACACTCAACAAAGAGCTGCAGTTAGTTTCAGAGTGGGTGGCAAGGAATAAGCTAGCCCTAAATATAAAAAAAACTAAAAGCATTGTATTTGGAACAAAACACTCACTAAACCCTAAACCTCAACCAAATCTTGTAATACATAATGTAGAAATTGAGCAAGTTGAGATGACTAAACTGCTTTGAGTAACCCTAAATTATAAACTGTCATGGTCAAAACATGTTGATGCAGTAGTAGCTAAGCTAGGGAGAAGTCTGTCTATAATAAAGTGATGCTCTGCCTTCTTAACAACACTATCAACATGGCAGGTCGTACAGGCCCTAGTTTCGTCACACCTTGATTACTGTCCAGTCGTGTGGTCAGGTGCCACAAAAAAGGACCAGAAAATTGCAATTGGCTCAGAACAGTGCAGCACGGCTAGCCCTTGGATGTACACAGAGAGCTAATATTAATAAGTCAATCTATCCTGGTTGAAAGTGGAGGAGAGATTGACTTCATCACTACTTTTATATATGAGAGGTATTGACATGTTGAATGCACCGAGCTATCTGTCTAAACTAGTGGCACACAGCTCGGACACCCATGCATACCCCACAAGACATCCCACAAGAGGTCTCTTCACAGTCCCCCCCAGAACAGACTATGGGAAGCACACAGTACAACATAGAGCCATGACTACATGGAACTCTATTCCACATCAAGTAACTGACGCAAACAGTAAAATTTGATTTAAAAAAAACCTTATGGAACGGCGGGGACTGTGAAGCAACACAAACATTGGCACAGACACATGCATACACACACACACACACACACACACACACACAATAACATACAGTACACACTGTACATACACATGGATTTAGTACTGCAGATATGTGGTAGTGGGGGTAGGGACCTGTGGGAACACAGTGTGTTGTGAAATCTGTGAATGTATTGTAATGTTTTTAAAATGGTATAAAATGCCTTCATTTTGCTGGACCCTAGGAAGAGTAGCTGTTGCTTTGGCAGCAGCTAATGGGGATCCAAAATAAATACAAATTCAAATACTGGGCCAAATACTTATTTTCCACCATAATTTTCAAATAAATTCATTAAAAATCCTACAATGTGATTTTCTGGATTTTTTTTCTCATTTTATCTGTCATAGTTGAAGTGTACCTATGATGAAAATTACAGGCCTCTCTCATCTTTTTAAGTGGGAGAACTTGCACAACAGGTGGCTGACTAAATACTTTTTTGCCCCACTGTAGCTATAATTTCTTACACCTTTATATGATAGCAAACAGGTTATCTGCAAATTGTGGTCATCTTTTGAGTAACATTAACAGATTGATAACAACAATTGTTCGTTTTCAGTTCAAGTACAAAAATCGACCTGATTTAATGGATTTCAAATTGCTGAATGTTAACTTGCTGAACACTGACAGCTGTAGCCTACTAGTAACCCCACATTAGCTAAACATTTATATGATGTAACTTACGACACTGCACTGTATATGTGTGTATTACTAGCACAGATGTAAACATAATGTTAGGCTAAAGTGGGAACCGATCTGTCTTTTCTGATTAACTCTGTTAATGGAGCCAAAGTTCTAAAGTTAACTTCCATAGCTACTCAACTTTCGTAAAAGTTGTTCAGGAAACCTAAACCCGATGCTAAACCTTAAAACTTACTTCAAATATGATGCTTTCGACAATCGCAAAAAGAGCTTGTGGAGCTGAGGAAACATTCCCTCTTCTTCTTCTGTATCTCGCAACCAATGTTAATATTCTCTCTTCCTCGTCCTTGATTTGAAAAATGCGCCGCCGAATATCAAAATAAATGCTTCCTTCAACAAGAGGTGAAATGAGATGTCAATCAGCATCAAATTGCCAGTAGCGAATTACCTTTTGGGGTGGTACACAGGGTGGCCAATTAGATGTCAGGGGTGTCCAGTGCCCCCCTGGACACACCTCTGGCTCTGCCCCTACTTGCCCGCCCAACATTTACTCATCTCCCACCCCTTCTAATGTGACTATCCCCGACGCTTCTCCCTCTTTTCTCCATGCCCTGCTACAAAGTTTATCCCTGCTGGCAGTCACTGAGTCTGAGGTTCTAAAGGAGCTCTGTAACTTGACCTCCAAAAAACATCTGGTTCAGATGGTTTATACCCTTTCGTCTTTAAGGTTGCTGCCCCTATCATCGCAAAGCCTATCTCCAACCTTTCTGGGGTGGTTCCCATTGCTTGGAAGGCAGCCACGGTTTGTCCTTTATTTAAAGGGAGAGATTAAAGCTGATCCTAACTGTTATAGGCCAATTTCTATTTTGCCCTGTTTATCAAAAGTGTTGGGAAAACTTGTCAATAGTCAACTTACTTGCTTTCTTGATGTCTATAGTATTCTCTTCAGTATGCAATCTGGTTTCCGCTCAGGTTATGGATGTGTCACTGCAACCTTAAAAGTCCTCAATGATGTCACCATTGCCTTTGAATCTAAGCAATATTGTGCTGCTATTTTTATTGACTTGGCCAAAGCTTTTGATACGGTAGACCATTCCATTCTTGTGGGCCGGATAAGGAGTATTGGTGTCTCTGAGGGGTCTTTGGGCTGGTGTGCTAACTACGTCTCTCAAAGAGTGCAGTGTATAAAGAAACTCTACTGTCTCAGCCACTGCCTGTCACGAAGGGAGTTCCTCCAAGGCTCGATCCTAGGCCCCACGCTCTTCTCAATTTACATCAACAACATAGCTCTCTCATCCATTTATATGCAGATGATACAGTCTTTTAGTCAGCTGGCCCCTCCCTGGAATTTGTGTTAAATGCTCTACAACAAAGCTTTCTTAGTGTGCAACAAGCTTTCTCTACGCTTAACCTTGTTCTGAACACCTCCAAAACAAAGGTAATGTGGTTTGATAAGAAGATTGCCCCTCCTCCCACAGGTGTTATTACTACCTCTGAGGGTTTAGAGCTTGAGGTAGTCACATCATACAAGTACTTGGGAGTATGGCTAGACAGTGCTAAGGTTAAATCTAGTCTTGGTTTCCTCTATCGTAATAGTTCCGCTTTCACCCCAGCTGCCAAACTAACCCTGATTCAGATGACCATCCTACTCATGCTAGATTATAGAGACAACATTTATAGATCGGCAGGTAAGGGTGCCCTCGAGTGGCAGGTAAGGGTGCCCCTTTATCATTCGGAAATCAGATTTGCCACCAATGCTCCTTATAGGACACATCACCGCACTCTATACTCCTCTGTAAACTGGTCATCTCTGTATACCCGTCTCAAGACCCACTGGTTGATGCTTATTCATAGAACCCTCTTAGGCCTCACTCCCCCCTATCTGAGATATCTACTGCAGCCCTCATCCTCCACATACAACACCCGCTCTGCCAGTCACATTCTGTTAAAGGTCCCCAAAGCACATACATCCCTGGGTCGCTCCTCTTTTCAGTTCGCTGCAGCTAGCGACTGGAACAAGCTGCAACAACCACTCAAACTGGACAGTTTTATCTCAACCTCTTCATTCAAAGAGTCATGGACACTCTTACAGACAGTTGTGGCTGCTTTGTGTGATTTATTGTTGTCTCTACCTTCTTGTCCTTTGTGCTGTTGTCTGTGCTCAGTAATGTTTGTACCATGTTTTGTGCTGCTACCATGTTTCGTTGCTACCATGTTTTTGTTATGTTGTGTTGCTACCATGCTGTGTTGTCATGTGTTGCTGCCTTGCAATGTTGTTGTCTTAGGTCTCTCTTTATGTAGTGTTGTGTTGTCTTTCTTGTTGTGATGTGTGTCCTATATTTATATTGTATTGATTTCATATTTTTAATCCCAGGCCCCATCCCCGCAGGAGGCATTTTGCCTTTTGGTAGGCAGTCATTGTAAATAATAATTTGTTCTTAACTGACTTGCCTAGTTAAATAAAAATAAATAAAATAAGATCGAAACCCACTTTTAAGAAGCGATAGTTTCCACTCCATTCCTCTAAAGAAAAGCCACCCTATCAGTCCATTTAAACATGTCCATAGAATCTGTGGCACTGAAGCTGCTTTCTCCTAACAAAGTACCGTTTTGATGAATAGATTCCCGGGAGAGAGGTTATTCTGAGGAGTGCCTACAATCAGCTGTGGAGTGCGTCATGGACACTAGCCAGTTGCATAGCTTGAAACCCTCAGTGTGCAAAAAGAGTAATACAATACAATGTAATATTCTCATATGGGAAATGTAATACAAGACACAATTAAAAAACATTGGCATATTATCAGTTCAAACCCCAGATGCCCCACTATCTTTAAAGAACCACCAAGATAGGTGTTTAATAAGAGGCCACAAAATCTCAGAGACATGTTAATGAAAGCGGACCTCCCACCCTCGCCCACAGCTAGACACTTTCTCAGCGATATTTCCGATGGGAATTATGTACGTGGGCATTACACAGGACAACTTTACTCACGAATGGCAGGTTTCTTATCACTCAGAAACCGGCAAAGCGATAGAAACCAAAGGCAAAATGTTCTGCAACACCACAAACGTCATTTATTTGATCAAATGTCCATGCGGATTAGCGTGCCTGGGAGAAATCACGAAATGCAGGAGTTGCATAATGAATAACGATATCAAAAGTCCCCTTGCTGTGCACATTTCACGGGGAAAGCACAACTTGTCCTCTCTCCACTACCTGGGAATTGAACATGTGAAAATGCCACGTAAGAGGGGGCGATATTGACAATTTACTACCATAGTCATGGGAAGCGGTTTCCTACTGAGACCTCTCAAGTAGAGGTCGACTGATTATGATTTTTCAACCCCGATACCGATACCGATTATTGGAGGACCAAAAAAGCCGATACCGATTAATCGGACAATTTTTTAGATTTTATGTATTTGTAATAATGACAATTACAACAATACTGAATGAACACTTATTTTAACTTAATATAATACATCAATAAAATCAATTTAGCCTCAAGTAAATAATGAAACATGTTCAATTTGGTTTAAATAATGCAAAAACAAAGTGTTGGAGAAGAAAGTAAAAGTGCAATATGTGCTATGTAAGAAAGCTAACGTTTCAGTTCCTTGCTCATGTCACGAATATTACCGAAGGTGACTCCCCTTCTTGTTCGGGTGGCGCTCGGCAGTCGTCGTCGCCGGTCTACTAGCTATCGCTGATCCGTTGTTCTGTGTTCGTTTAGTTCTGTCTAATTGGTATCACCTGTTTTTTGTTTGGTTGTTAGGATAGGGTTATATATAGTCTGTTCAGCCCGCTTCTGTTTCGTGCGGGCTTGTTCTCCTGTTTCTTTGTTTGAGTGTATTTTGTTGGCATTTGGGTTTCACGCTGTCCGTTTATATTTCTGTTCATTTGTGTTTCCACTTTTGTACATGTTATGTTTCCAGGACATTAAAGCGTGTTGTTTTTCCCACATCCTTTGCTCTCTGCGCCTGACTCCACACCTCTTCACTCATTTACTCGTAACAGAAGCCCGCACCCCTCTATGGAGTCAGCAGGAGCAGCGACCACTCCTCTTCCCACTATGGAAGAGCGAGTTCAACATCACACGTCCATCCTCCATCGCCTAGGATCAGCGATGGATCAGATGATGGAGAGGATGGATCGTTGGGAGAGGAATGGTCCCTACTACTACCCCACCGACCCTCCTACCAGCAACTCTACCATCTCCCCCATCTGGATCCGGTTCCAGCGCTCTGCACATGACGCCTCCGAGGAATTACGATGGAGCAGCGACGGGGTGCCAGGGATTCCTGCTGCAATTAGACCTCTACCTGGCCACCGTTCGGCCGGCCCCTCGGAGGAGGAGAGAGTAGGGGTCCTCATCACCTGCCTGACCGGTAGAGCCCTGGAGTGGGCTAATGCGGTCTGGAACGGGCCCGACTCAGCGAAGGACAACTACCCGGAGTTCATCCGCCGTTTCAGGGCCGTGTTCGATCACCCTCCAGAAGGTCGAGCGGCGGGTGAGAGATTGTTCCATCTTAGACAGGGGACGAAGAGCGCGCAGGACTTCGCGCTGGAGTTCCGGACCTTGGCTGCGGGAGCAGGCTGGAACGACAGGGCCCTGATAGACCATTACAGGTGTAGCCTGAGAGAGGACGTTCGTAGGGAGCTGGCCTGTCGGGATACTACGCTTAGCCTGGATGGACTGATAGACCTGTCGATCCGGTTGGACCATCTGCTAGCTGCTCGTGGACGTTCCGAAAGGGTCCTGTCAGTTCTACCTCCTGATCATCCTGCCCCTATCCCGATGGAGCTAGGAGGGACTGCGTCAAGGGAGATCGGAGGAGGAAGCTCCTCCTGTACCAGTTGTGGCCGGAGAGGGCACATGTCTGGTCGGTGCTGGAGGAATTCATCTGGGAATCGTGAGGGCAGGCAGAACACTCATCGGTCACCCCAGGTGAGTAAGCACCACACTCTCCCAGAGTTTCCTGTTGGTCACATGTTCCTATTAATTTGTTTCCTTAATTATTCTCCTTCTCTCCAGCATAAGGCACTGGTAGATTCAGGCGCAGCTGGAAACTTTATAGATCGCGGACTCGCTCAGAGGTTGAGGATTCCGTTAGTAAAAGTAGACCCCCCTTTTCCCGTGCACTCTTTAGATAGTCGACCATTAGGGTCAGGGCTGGTAAAGAAAGCCACAATTTCGTTGGAGATGATTACGCAGGGGAATCACAAGGAGCGAATTAGTTTGTTCCTTATCGATTCACCTGCATTTCCAGTTGTTCTGGGGATTCCCTGGCTAGCTATTCATAATCCTACGATTTCGTGGAAACAGGGAACTCTACAGGGGTGGTCTGATGAGTGTTCAGGCAGGTGTGTAGGGGTTTCCATCGGTGCGACAACGGTGGAGAGTCCAGACCAGGTTTCCACCGTGCGCATTCCAGCTGAGTATGACGATTTGGCTATCGTTTTCAGTAAAAGAAAGCGACCCAATTACCACCCCATAGGCAGGGGATTGCGTGATAAATCTCCAGGGTAACGCTGCACTCCCCAGGAGTCATGTGTATCCTTTGTCCCCAGGAGGAGAAGGTGGCTATGGAAACTTATATCACCGAGGCTCTGGGACAGGGGTACATTCAGCCCTCCATGTCACCTGTCTCTTCGAGTTTCTTTTTTGTGAAGAAAAAAGATGGTGGGTTACGTCCGTGTATTGATTATAGAGGTCTAAATTCCATCACAGTGGGTTTTAGTTACCCACTACCTCTCATTGCTACAGCAGTGGAATCATTTCACGGAGCGCAGTTCTTCACTAAACTGGATCTCAGGAGTGCTTATAATTTGGTGCGTATTCGGGAGGGAGATGAGTGGAAAACTGCATTTAGCACTACGTCGGGCCATTATGAGTACCTCGTCATGCCATACGGTTTAAAGAATGCTCCAGCTATATTTCAATCCTTTGTGGATGAAATACTCAGAGACCTGCACGGACAGGGTGTAGTGGTGTATATTGACGATATTTTGATCTACTCCGCTACACGCACTGAGCATGTATCTCTTGTGCGCAAGGTTCTTAGACGACTGCTGGAGAATGACCTGTATGTGAAGGCGGAGAAATGTGAGTTTTCCAAACAATCAGTTTCCTTCCTGGGTTATCGCATTTCCAGCTCTGGTTTGGTAATGGAGGGTGACCGCATTAAAGGCCGTGCGTAATTGGCCGACTCCGACCACAGTAAAGGAGGTGCAGCGGTTTTTGGGATTTGCCAATTACTACCGGAGGTTTATCCGGGGTTTTGGTCAGGTAGCTGCCCCTATTACCTCACTGCTGAAAGGGGGTCCGGCGCGTTTGCAGTGGTCAGCAGAGGCGAACGGAGCTTTTCATAAGTTGAAGGCGATGTTTACTGAGGCGCCGGTGTTGGCACATCCGGACCCTTCTTTGGCGTTTATAGTAGAGGTGGACGCATCCGAGGCTGGGGTTGGAGCGGTGCTCTCACAGCGTTCGGGTGTGCCTCCGAAACTCCGCCCCTGTGCCTTTTTTTCAAAGAAACTCGGGCCAGCGGAGCGGAATTATGATGTGGGGGATAGGGAGTTGTTGGCTATGGTTGAGGCCCTGAAGGTGTGGAGACACTGGCTTGAGGGGGCTAAGCACCCTTTCCTTATCTGGACTGACCATCGTAACCTGGAGTATATCCGATCAGCTAGGAGAATGAATCCTCGTCAGGCAAGGTGGGCCATGTTTTTCACCAGATTTCGTTTCACTATCTCCTATAGACCAGGTTCCCTCAACACTAAGGCTGACCGCTGTCAAGACTCTATGACACTGAGGACAGGTCCATCGATCCTACTCCCATCATTCCGGCAGCTAAGCTGGTGGCACCAGTAGTATGGGATGTCGACGCAGACATCGAGCGGGCGCATAGGGGGGAACCTGCGCCTCCACAGTGTCCGGAGGGTCGTAGGTACGTGCTGCTGGCTGTCCGTGATCAATTGATTCGATGGGCTCATTGTCTACCCTCGGCGGGTCACCCAGGTATTTATAGGACAGTGCGAGGTCTTGAGAGGAAGTACTGGTGGCCCACTTTGAGGAGGGATGTGCGATTCTATGTTTCCTCCTGTTCGGTGTGCGCCCAGAGTAAGGCTCCTAGACACCTGCCAAGAGGTAAATTACAACCTCTTCCCGTTCCACAACGGCCGTGGACCCATCTTTCGGTAGATTTTCTTACTGACCTCCCCCCCTCTCAGGGTAACACTACAATCCTGGTCGTTGTGGATCGGTTCTCTAAGTCCTGCCGTCTTATCCCATTTCCCGGTCTCCCTACCGCCCTACAGACTGCGGAAGCTCTTTTCACCCATGTCTTCCGGCACTACAGGGTGCCCGAGGATATAGTTTTTGATCGGGGCCCCCAATTTATCTCCCGTGTTTGGAGGGCATTTATGGAACGTCTGGGGGTCTCGGTCAGCCTGACCTCTGGGTATCACCCGGAGAGTAATGGTCAAGTGGAGAGAGTTAACCAGGAGGTGGGTAGGTTTCTGCGGTCGTATTGCCATGACCGACCAGGGGAGTGGGCGAGATATATTCCCTGGGCAGAAATAGCCCAGAACTCACTAAGCCACTCCTCTACCAACATGTCACCATTTGAGTGCGTGTTGGGGTACCAGCCAGTCCTGGCACCGTGGCATCAGAGCCAGACTGAGGCTCCTGCGGTGGAGGAGTGGGTACAGCGCTCTAAGGAGACCTGGAGGGCGGTCCAAGAGTCATTACGCCAAGCGAGTATAAGGCAGAAGAAGAGCGCTGACCGTCACCGCAGTGAGGCCCCAGTGTTTGCACCTGGGGACAGGGTCTGGCTCTCGACCCGAAACCTGCCTCTCCGCTTGCCCTGCCGGAGGCTGGGTCCGCAGTGTATAGGGCCATTTAAAGTCCTGAGGAGAATAAATGAGGTTTGTTATCGATTATTACTTCCTTCGTATTATCGTATTAACCCCTCATTTCATGTGTCTCTTCTCAGGCCGGTGGTAGCTGGTCCTATGCAGGAAGATGAGGTTCCGGAGGTTCCTCCGCCCCCTCTGGACATCGAGGGGTCCCCGGCTATTCTGGACTCGAGACGCCGGGTGAGAGGCTTGCAGTACCTCGTTGACTGGGAGGGGTACGGTCCGGAGGAGAGGTGCTGGGTCCCGGTGAGGGATATTCTAGACCCATCTATGTTGAGTGAATTCCATCGCCTCCGTCCGGATCGCCCAGCGCCTCGGCCCCCGGGTCGTCCCGAGGCCGGCTTCGGCGCGCTGCGGGAGCTGCGCGTCAGGAGGGGGGTACTGTCACGAATATTACCGAAGGTGACTCCCCTTCTTGTTCGGGTGGCGCTCGGCGGTCGTCGTCGCCGGTCTACTAGCTATCGCTGATCCGTTGTTCTGTGTTCGTTTAGTTCTGTCTAATTGGTATCACTTGTTTCTTGTTTGGTTGTTAGGATAGGGTTATATATAGTCTGTTCAGCCCGCTTCTGTTTCGTGCGGGCTTGTTCTCCTGTTTCTTTGTTTGAGTGTATTTTGTTGGCATTTGGGTTTCACGCTGTCCGTTTATATTTCTGTTCATTTGTGTTTCCACTTTTGTACATGTTATGTTTCCAGGACATTAAAGCGTGTTGTTTTTCCCACATCCTTTGCTCTCTGCGCCTGACTCCACACCTCTTCACTCATTTACTCGTAACAGCTCAGAACATGAGAACATATGAAAGCTGGTGGTTCCTTTTAACATGAGTCTTCAATATTCCCAGGTAAGAAGTTTTAGGTTGTAGTTATTATAGGAATTATATGACTATTTCCCTCTATACCATTTGTATTTCATTAACCTTTGACTATTAGATGTTCTTATAGGCACTTTAGTAATGCCAGTGTAACAGTATAGCTTCCGTCCGTCTCCTCCCTCCTCCCTGGGCTCGAACCAGCTATCAAGCAGCGTTACCCATGCAGAGCAAGGGGAAGAACTACTAGAAGGCTCAGAGCGAGTGACGTTTGAAACGCTATTAGTGCGTGCTAACTAGCCAGCCATTTCACTTCGGTTACACCAGCCTCATCTTGGGAGTTGATAGGCTTGAAGTCATAAACAGCGCAATGCTTGACACACAAAGAAGAGCTGCTGGCAAAATGCAAAGAAAGTGCTGTTTGAATGAATGTTAATGCGCCTGCTTCTGCCTACCACCGCTCAGCCAGATACTTAGATACTTGTATGCTCAGTCAGATTATATGCAACGCAGGACACGCTAGATAATATCTAGTAATATCATCAACCATGTGTAGTTAACTAGTGATTATGATTGATTGTTTTTTATAAGATAAGTTTAATGCTAGCTAGCAACTTACCTTGGTTTAAGTCCTTTTGGATACATTTCCTCAACACTCTGTCTCCAAGAGGCATACGCAATGAACTACACATGAAACCTTGTCTATAAAATGTGTTCTGCTCACAGATTGATGCTCTTTTAATTTTCCCTATATAATATTGTATATAAAATGAGTGACGCATTTTGTCTCACCCATTTTTTATCTATTGTAAACCTACACTACACTACCAAATGTAGGACACCTGCTCGTCGAACATATCATTCCAAAATGATGGGAATTAATATGGAGTTGGTCTCTACTTTGCTGCTATAACAGCCTCCACTATCTGGGAAGACTTTCCACAGGATGTTGGAACTTTGCTTCCATTCAGCCACAAGACACAGGAGCATTAGTGAGGTTGATCACTGATGTTGGGCGATCAGGCCTGTCTCGCAGTCGGCGTTCCAATATCCCAACAGTGTTTGATGGGGTTAAGGTCAGGGCTCTGTGCAGGCCAGTCAAGTTCTTCCACACAGTACTCGACAAACCATTTCTGCATCGACCTCGCTTTGTGCCCGGGGGCATTGTCATGCTGAAACAGGAAAGGGCCTTCCCCAAACTGTTGCCACAATGTTGGAAGCACAGAATTGTCTAAAATGTCATTGTATGCTGTAGCATTAAGATATTTCTTCACTGGAACTAAGGGGCCTAGCCCGAACCATGAAAAACAGCCCCAGACCATTTTCCTCCTCTACCAAACTTTACAGTTGGCACTATGCATTGAGACAGGTTGCATTCTCCTGGCATCCGCCAAACCCAAATTTGGGGTGAGCTTTACACCACTCCAGCTGATGCTTGGCATTGCGCATGGTGATCTTAGGCTTGTGCGGCTGCTCGGCCATGGAAACCCATTTCATGAAGCTCTCAACGAACAGTTCTTGTGCTGACATTGCTTCCAGAGGCCATTTGGAACTTGGTAGTGAGTGTTGCAATGAAGGACAGACAATTGTTAGACACTACGCGCTTCAGCGCTAGTCAGTCCCATTCTGTGAGCTTGTTTGGTCTACCACTTCGAGGCTGAGTCTTTGTTGCTTCTAGACGTTTCCACTTCACAGTAACAGCACTTACAGTTAAACAGAGCAGCTCGAGCAGGACAGCATTTTGACGAACTGACTTGTTGGAAAGGTGGCATCCTATGACAGTGACATGTTGAAAATCATCGAGCTCTTCAGTAAGGCCATTCTACTGCCAATGTTTGTCTATGGAGATTGCATGGCGGTGTGATCGATTTTATACACCTGTCAGCAACGGGTGTGGCTGAAATAGCCAAACCCACAAATTTGAAGGGGTGTCCACATACTTTTGTTTATATAATCTACTTGATATGGATTAAAAATAAATAGTCATGTTTTTCCATTTGTCTAATATTTATTGTAATGTTTATGTATTTATTCTATTCAATTTACGGGATGTACATGCCTCTAGAGGTTATATAAGTAGATGTGTTTCACAGTGATGTATGATCTGACGAGATTCAACTTGGATCGAAACCTTATCGTGCATCTGATTAAATAACCAGGGGGAGCACACCAGAGTTGAGGACATTCTTTTTTTCACTGGAGAAATGTTACCACTCTCAAATTCATAGAGCTGTGAATGCAAGGATTGACCATCCATTATATTAAAATTATAGTTGTAACCATGTTTTGAGGCTACATACTGTTTGTTTAGCTACTTTGTAGGTAAAGTTTATATTTGGCATTAAAAGATGGGGTACAGCAGTTGAACTAAACTCATGATGCATTTGTAAGTTATATTCTTCAAGAATCAATGGGTACATATCATTAATTTATAAGTCCAAAAGTGGATGTAGCAACTGCAGATTGCCCCTTTACAGATGTTTTTTTATTCAGCCACGGTTTTTAATTGATTTCCAGATTTGGGATCCATTTATGTAAGTACGGCATAAAGCCTCATTTTCCCGTATCCTAGTAGCTCCACCTAGTGGCAACAAGCCTCACATTCTCATATTCTAGTTCTGTTATTCCTAAACACTACTTTCTTTTGGCCAGCCTTTGTTTTACCTACTTCTGCTAGTACAGTTGAAGTCGGAAATGTACATCCACCTTAGCCAAATACATTTAAACTCAGTTTGTCACAATTTCTGACATTTAATTATAGTAAAAATCCCCTGTCTTATGTCAGTTAGGATCACCACTTTATTTTAAGAATGTGAAATGTCAGAATAATAGTAGAGAGAAGGATTTATTTCAGCTTTTATTTCTTTCATCACATTCCCAGTGGGTCAGAAGTTTACATACACTCAATTAGTATTTGGTAACATTGCCTTTAAATTGTTTAACTTGGGTCAAACGTTTTGGGGAGGCTTCCGCAAGCGTCCCGCCATAAGTTGGGTGAATTTTGGCCCATTCCTCCTTACAGAGCTGGTGTAACTGAGTCAGGTTTGTAGGCCTCCTTGCTCGCACACACTTTTTCAGTTCTGCCCACACATTTTCTACAGGTTTGATGTCAGGGCTTTGTGATGGCCACTCCAATATCTTGACTTTGTTGTCCATAAACAATTCTGCCACAACTTTGGAAGTATGCTTGAGGTCACTGTCCATTTGAAGACCCATTTGCAAACAGTTCTATTTTTGTTTCATCAGACCAGAGGACATTTCTCCAAAAGTATGATCTTTGTCCCCATGTGCAGTTGCAAACCGTAGTTTGGTTTTATTATGGCGGTTTTGTAGCAGTGGCTTTTTCCTTGCTGAGCGGCCTTTCAGGTTATGTTGACATAGGACTCGTTTTACTGAAGCTATAGGTACTTTGTACCTGTTTCCTCCAGCATCTCCACAAGGTCCTTTGCTGTTGTTCTGGGATTTATTTGCACCTTTCTCACCAAAGTACGTTCATCTCTGGGAGACAGAATGCGTCTCCTTCCTGAGCCGTATGATGGTTGCGTGGTCCCGGGGTGGTTATACTTGCGTACTATTATTTGTACAGATGAATGTGGTACCTTCAGGCATTTGAAAATTGCTCCCAAGGATGAACCAGACTTGTGGAGGTCAACAAAAAAAAATTCATAGGTCTTGGCTGATTTCTTTTGATTTTCCCATGATGTCAAGCCATGAGGCACTGAGTTTGAAGGTAGGCATTGAAATACATCCACAGGTACACCTCCAATTGACTCAAATTATGTCAATTAGCCTATCAGAAGCTTCTAACGCCATGACATCATTTTCTGGAATTTTCCAAGCTGTTTAAAGGCACAGTCAACTTAGTGTATGTAAACTTCTGACCCACTGGAATTGTGATACAGCGAATTGTAAGTGAAATAATCTGTCATTAAGCAATTTTTGGAAATATTACTTGTGCCATGCACAAAGTAGATGTCCTAACCTACTTGCCAAAACTATAGTTCTTTAACAAGAAATGTGCTTACACTTAGGTTGGAGTGTTTTTAAACCACTCACCAAATTTTTTAAAACTTCCAACTTCAACTGTATCAATGATGTCGCTGTTGCTGCGTGTGATTCTCTGATCCACCTCTACGCAGACAACACCATTCTGTATACATCTGGCCCTTCTTTGGACACCGTGTTAACAAACTTCCAAACGAGCTTCAATGCCATACAACACTCCTCCCGTTGCCTCCAACTGCTTCTAGCTAGTAAAACGAGATGCATGCTCTTCACCTGATCACTGTCCACACCCGCCTGCCCGACTAGCATCACTACTCTGGACGGTTCTGACTTAGAATATGTGGACAACTATAAATACCTAGGTGTCTGGCTAGACTGTAAACTCTCCTTCTAGACTCATATTAAGCATCTCCAATCGAAAATTAAATATAGAATTGGCTTCGGCTATACTCGGCCTTGTCTCAGGATGGTAAGTTGGTGGTTGAAGATATCCCTCTACTGGTGTGGGGGATGTGCTTTGGCAAAGTGGGTGGGTTTATATCCTGCCTGTTTTGCCCTGTCCGGGGGTATCATCGGATGGGGACACAGTGTCTCCTGACCCCTCCTGTCTCAGCCTCCAGTACTTATGCTGCAGTAGTTTATGTGTCGGGAGGCTAGGGTCAGTCTGTTATATCTGGAGTACTTCTCCTGTCTTATCCGGGGTCCTGTGTGAATTTAAGTATGCTCTCTCTAATTCTTTCTTTCTTTCTTTCTTTCTTTCTTTCTTTCTTTCTTTCTTTCTTTCTCTCTCTCTCTCTCTCTCTTCTCTCTCTCTCTCTCTCTCTCTCTCTCTCTCTCTCTCTCTCGAAGGACCTGAGCCCTAGGACCATGCCTCAGGACTAACTGACATGATGACTCCTTGTTGTCCCCAGTCCACCTGGCCGTGCTACTGCTCCAGTTTCAACTGTTCTGCCTGCAGCTATGGAATCCTGACTTGTTCACTGTGATTACTATTATTTGACCATGCTGGTCATTTACATTTACATTTTTACATTTAAGTCATTTAGCAGACGCTCTTATCCAGAGCGACTTACAAATTGGTGCGTTCACCTTAAGACATCCAGTGGAACAGCCACTTTACAATAGTGCATCTAAATCTTTTAAGGGGGTGAGAAGGATTACTTTATCCTATCCTAGGTATTCCTGAAAGAGGTGGGGTTTCAGGTGTCTCCGGAAGGTGGTGATTGACTCCGCTGTCCTGGCGTCGTGAGGGAGTTTGTTCCACCATTGGGGGGCCAGAGCAGCGAACAGTTTTGACTGGGCTGCGCGGGAACTGTACTTCCTCAGTGGTAGGGAGGCGAGCAGGCCAGAGGTGGATGAACGCAGTGCCCTTGTTTGGGTGTAGGGCCTGATCAGAGCCTGGAGGTACTGAGGTGCCGTTCCCCTCACAGCTCCGTAGGCAAGCACCATGGTCTTGTAGCGGATGCGAGCTTCAACTGGAAGCCAGTGGAGAGAGCGGAGGAGCGGGCTGGACGTGAGAGAACTTGGGAAGGTTGAACACCAGACGGGCTGCGGCGTTCTGGATGAGTTGTAGGGGTTTAATGGCACAGGCAGGGAGCCCAGCCAACAGCGAGTTGCAGTAATCCAGACGGGAGATGACAAGTGCCTGGATTAGGACCTGCGCCGCTTCCTGTGTGAGGCAGGGTCGTACTCTGCGGATGTTGTAGAGCATGAACCTACAGGAACGGGCCACCGCCTTGATGTTAGTTGAGAACGACAGGGTGTTGTCCAGGATCACGCCAAGGTTCTTAGCGCTCTGGGAGGAGGACACAATGGAGTTGTCAACCGTGATGGCGAGATCATGGAACGGGCAGTCCTTCCCCGGGAGGAAGAGCAGCTCCGTCTTGCCGAGGTTCAGCTTGAGGTGGTGATCCGTCATCCACACTGATATGTCTGCCAGACATGCAGAGATGCGATTCGCCACCTGGTCATCAGAAGGGGGAAAGGAGAAGATTAATTGTGTGTCGTCTGCATAGCAATGATAGGAGAGACCATGTGAGGTTATGACAGAGCCAAGTGACTTGGTGTATTAGCATTTATGAACATTTGAACATCTTGGCCATGTTCTGTTATAATCTCCACCTGGCACAGCCAGAAGAGGACTGGCCACCCCTCATAGCCTGGTTCGTCTCAAGGTTTCTTCCTAGGTTTTCGACCTCATGGCTTGGTTTTTGCTCTGACATGCACTGGCAACTGCAGGACATTAAATAGACAGGTACAGTGGGGCAAAAAAGTATTTAGTCAGCCACCAATTGTGCAAGTTCTCCCACTTAAAAAGATGAGAGAGGCCTGTAATTTTCATCATAGGTACACTTCAACTATGACAGATAAAATGAGAAAGAAAATCCAGAAAATCACATTGTAGGATTTTTAATGAATTTATTTGCAAATTATGGTGGAAAAT
The DNA here is from genome assembly GCF_034236695.1 of Oncorhynchus nerka. Taxonomy (NCBI): domain Eukaryota; kingdom Metazoa; phylum Chordata; class Actinopteri; order Salmoniformes; family Salmonidae; genus Oncorhynchus; species Oncorhynchus nerka. The sequence continues at coordinate 68,240,662 of NC_088399.1, read as the reverse complement.
AAGTATTTGGTCAATAACAAAAGTTTATCTCAATACTTTGTTATATACCCTTTGTTGGATATGACAGAGGTCAAACGTTTTCTGTAAGTCTTCAAAAGGTTTTCACACACTGTTGCTGGTATTTTGGCCCATTCCTCCATGCAGATCTCCTCTAGAGCAGTGATGGTTTGGGGCTGTTGCTGGGCAACACGGACTTTCAACTCCCTCCAAAGATTTTCTATGGGGTTGAGATCTGGAGACTGGCTAGGCCACACCAGGACCTTGAAATGCTTCTTACGAAGCCACTCCTTCGTTGCCCGGGCGGTGTGTTTGGGATCATTGTCATGCTGAAAGAGCCAGCCACGTTTCATCTTCAAAGCCCTTGCTGATGGAAGGAGGTTTTCACTCAAAATCTCACGATACATGGCCCCATTCATTCTTTCCTTTACACGGATCAGTCGTCCTGATCCCTTTGCAGAAAAACAGCCCCAAAGCATGATGTTTCCACCCCCATGCTTCACAGTAGGTATGGTGTTCTTTGGATGCAACTCAGCATTATTTGTCCTCCAAGTTGATTTTCAGAAGAAAGGTCTTTGTTTCTGGCCATTTTGAGCCGGTAATCGTACCCACAAATGCTGATGCTCCAGAAACTCAACTAGTCTACAGAAGGCAGGTTTTAATGCTTCTTTAATCAGCACAACAGTTTTCAGCTGTGCTAACATTATTGCAAAAGTGTTTTCTAATGATCAATTAGCCTTTTAAAATGATAAACTCGGATTAGCTAACACAACGTGCCATTGGAACACAGGAGTGTGTTACGTGTAAATGAGTGAAGAGGTGTGGAGTCAGGCGCAGAGAGCAAAGGATGTGGGAAAAACAACACGCTTTAATGTCCTGGAAACATAACATGAACAAAAGTGGAAACACAAATGAACAGAAATATAAACGGACAGCGTGAAACCCAAATGCCAACAAAAATACACTCAAACAAAGAAACAGGAGAACAAGCCCGCACGAAACAGAAGCGGGCTGAACAGACTATATATAACCCTATCCTAACAACCAAACAAGAAACAGGTGATACCAATTAGACAGAACTAAACGAACACAGAACAACGGATCAGCGATAGCTAGTAGACCGGCGACGACGACCGCCGAGCGCCACCCGAACAAGAAGGGGAGTCACCTTCGGTAATATTCGTGACAGTACCCCCCTCCTGACGCGCAGCTCCCGCAGCGCGCCGACGCCGGCCTCGGGGACGACCCGGGGGCCGAGGCGCTGGGCGATCCGGACGGAGGCGATGGAATTCACTCAACATAGATGGGTCTAGAATATCCCTCACCGGGACCCAGCACCTCTCCTCCGGACCGTACCCCTCCCAGTCAACGAGGTACTGCAAGCCTCTCACCCGGCGTCTCGAGTCCAGAATAGCTCGTATCTTGTATGCCGGGGACCCCTCGATGTCCAGAGGGGGCGGAGGAACCTCCGGAACCTCATCTTCCTGCATAGGACCAGCTACCACCGGCCTGAGAAGAGACACATGAAATGAGGGGTTAATACGATAATACGAAGGAAGTAATAATCGATAACAAACCTCATTTATTCTCCTCAGGACTTTAAATGGCCCTATACACTGCGGACCCAGCTTCCGGCAGGGCAAGCGGAGAGGCAGGTTTCGGGTCGAGAGCCAGACGCTGTCCCCAGGTGCAAACACGGGGGCCTCACTGCGGTGACGGTCAGCGCTCTTCTTCTGCCTTATACTCGCTTGGCGTAATGACTCTTGGACCGCCCTCCAGGTCTCCTTAGAGCGCTGTACCCACTCCTCCACCGCAGGAGCCTCAGTCTGGCTCTGATGCCACGGTGCCAGGACTGGCTGGTACCCCAACACGCACTCAAATGGTGACATGTTGGTAGAGGAGTGGCTTAGTGAGTTCTGGGCTATTTCTGCCCAGGGAATATATCTTGCCCACTCCCCTGGCCGGTCATGGCAATACGACCGCAGAAACCTACCCACCTCCTGGTTAACTCTTTCCACCTGACCATTACTCTCCGGGTGATACCCTGAGGTAAGGCTGACCGAGACCCCCAGACGTTCCATAAATGCCCTCCAAACACGGGAGATAAATTGGGGGCCCCGATCAGAAACTATATCCTCGGGCACCCCGTAGTGCCGGAAGACATGGGTGAAAAGAGCTTCCGCAGTCTGTAGGGCCGTAGGGAGACCGGGCAATGGGATAAGACGGCAGGACTTAGAGAACCGATCCACAACGACCAGGATTGTAGTGTTACCCTGAGAGGGGGGGAGGTCAGTAAGAAAATCCACCGAAAGATGGGTCCACGGCCGTTGTGGAACGGGAAGAGGTTGTAATTTACCTCTTGGCAGGTGTCTAGGAGCCTTACTCTGGGCGCACACCGAACAGGAGGAAACATAGAATCGCACATCCCTCCTCAAAGTGGGCCACCAGTACTTCCTCTCAAGACCTCTCACTGTCCTATAAATACCTGGGTGACCCGCCGAGGGTAGACAATGAGCCCATCGAATCAATTGATCACGGACAGCCAGAGGCACGTACCTACGACCCTCCGGACACTGTGGAGGCGCAGGTTCCCCCCTTAGCGCCCGCTCGTTGTCCGCGTCCACATCCCATACTACTGGTGCCACCAGCTTAGCTGCCGGAATGATGGGAGTAGGATCGATGGACCTGTCCTCAGTGTCATAGAGTCTTGACAGCGCGTCAGCCTTAGTGTTGAGGGAACCTGGTCTATACGAGATAGTGAAACGAAATCTGGTGAAAAACATGGCCCACCTTGCCTGACGAGGATTCAGTCTCCTAGCTGATCGGATATACTCCAGGTTACGATGGTCAGTCCAGATAAGGAAAGGGTGCTTAGCCCCCTCAAGCCAGTGTCTCCACACCTTCAGGACCTTAACCATAGCCAACAACTCCCTATCCCCCACATCATAATTCCGCTCCGCTGGCCCGAGTTTCTTTGAAAAAAAGGCACAGGGGCGGAGTTTCGGAGGCACACCCGAACGCTGTGAGAGCACCGCTCCAACCCCAGCCTCGGATGCGTCCACCTCTACTATAAACGCCAAAGAAGGGTCCGGATGTGCCAACACCGGCGCCTCAGTAAACATCGCCTTCAACTTATGAAAAGCTCCGTTCGCCTCTGCTGACCACTGCAAACGCGCCGGCCCCCCCTTCAGCAGTGAGGTAATAGGGGCAGCTACCTGACCAAAACCCCGTATAAACCTCCGGTAGTAATTGGCAAATCCCAAGAACCGCTGCACCTCCTTTACCGTGGTCGGAGTCGGCCAATTAAGTACGGCCTTTATGCGGTCACCCTCCATTACCAAACCAGAGCTGGAAATGCGATAACCCAGGAAGGAAACTGATTGTTTGAAAAACTCACATTTCTCCGCCTTCACATACAGGTCATGCTCCAGCAGTCGTCTAAGAACCTTGCGCACAAGAGATACATGCGCAGTGCGTGTAGCGGAGTAGATCAAAATATCGTCAATATACACCACTACACCCTGTCCGTGCAGGTCTCTGAGTATTTCATCCACAAAGGATTGAAATATAGCTGGAGCATTCTTTAAACCGTATGGCATGACGAGGTACTCATAATGGCCCGACGTAGTGCTAAATGCAGTTTTCCACTCATCTCCCTCCCGAATACGCACCAAATTATAAGCACTCCTGAGATCCAGTTTAGTGAAGAACTGCGCTCCGTGAAATGATTCCACTGCCGTAGCAATGAGAGGTAGTGGGTAACTAAAACCCACTGTGATGGAATTTAGACCTCTATAATCAATACACGGACGTAAACCACCATCTTTTTTCTTCACAAAAAAGAAACTCGAAGAGACAGGTGACATGGAGGGCTGAATGTACCCCTGTCCCAGAGCCTCGGTGATATACGTTTCCATAGCCACCTTCTCCTCCTGGGACAAAGGATACACATGACTCCTGGGGAGTGCAGCGTTACCCTGGAGATTTATCACGCAATCCCCCTGCCTATGGGGTGGTAATTGGGTCGCTTTCTTTTTACTGAAAACGATAGCCAAATCGTCATACTCAGCTGGAATGCGCACGGTGGAAACCTGGTCTGGACTCTCCACCGTTGTCGCACCGATGGAAACCCCTACACACCTGCCTGAACACTCATCAGACCACCCCTGTAGAGTTCCCTGTTTCCACGAAATCGTAGGATTATGAATAGCTAGCCAGGGAATCCCCAGAACAACTGGAAACGCAGGTGAATCGATAAGGAACAAACTAATTAGCTCCTTGTGATTCCCCTGCGTAATCATCTCCAACGAAATTGTGGCTTTCTTCACCAGCCCTGACCCTAATGGTCGACTATCTAAAGAGTGCACGGGAAAAGGGGGGTCTACTTTTACTAACGGAATCCTCAACCTCTGAGCGAGTCCGCGATCTATAAAGTTTCCAGCTGCGCCTGAATCTACCAGTGCCTTATGCTGGAGAGAAGGAGAATAATTCAGGAAACAAATTAATAGGAACATGTGACCAACAGGAAACTCTGGGAGAGTGTGGTGCTTACTCACCTGGGGTGACCGATGAGTGTTCTGCCTGCCCTCACGATTCCCAGATGAATTCCTCCAGCACCGACCAGACGTGTGCCCTCTCTGGCCACAACTGGTACAGGAGGAGCTTCCTCCTCCGATCTCCCTTGACGCAGTCCCTCCTAGCTCCATCGGGATAGGGGCAGGAGGATCAGGAGGTAGAACTGACAGGACCCTTTCAGAACGTCCACGAGCAGCTAGCAGATGGTCCAACCGGATCGACAGGTCTATCAGTCCATCCAGGCTAAGCGTAGTATCCCGACAGGCCAGCTCCCTACGGACGTCCTCTCTCAGGCTACACCTGTAATGGTCTATCAGGGCCCTGTCTGTTCCACCCTGCTCCCGCAGCCAAGGTCCGGAACTCCAGCGCGAAGTCCTGCGCGCTCCTCGTCCCCTGTCTAAGATGGAACAATCTCTCACCAGCCGCTCGACCTTCTGGAGGGTGATCGAACACGGCCCTGAAACGGCGGATGAACTCCGGGTAGTTGTCCTTCGCTGAGTCGGGCCCGTTCCAGACCGCATTAGCCCACTCCAGGGCTCTACCGGTCAGGCAGGTGATGAGGACCCCTACTCTCTCTTCCTCCGAGGGGGCCGGCCGAACGGTGGCCAGGTAGAGGTCTAATTGCAGCAGGAATCCCTGGCACCCCGTCGCTGCTCCATCGTAATTCCTCGGAGGCGTCATGTGCAGAGCGCTGGAACCGGATCCAGATGGGAGAGATGGTAGATTTGCTGGTAGGAGGGTCGGTGGGGTAGTAGTAGGGAAACCATTCCTCTCCCAACGATCCATCCTCTCCATCATCTGATCCATCGCTGATCCTAGGCGATGGAGGATGGACGTGTGATGTTGAACTCGCTCTTCCATAGTGGGAAGAGGAGTGGTCGCTGCTCCTGCTGACTCCATAGGTGGTGCGGGCTTCTGTTACGTGTAAATGAGTGAAGAGGTGTGGAGTCAGGCGCAGAGAGCAAAGGATGTGGGAAAAACAACACGCTTTAATGTCCTGGAAACATAACATGAACAAAAGTGGAAACACAAATGAACAGAAATATAAACGGACAGCGTGAAACCCAAATGCCAACAAAAATACACTCAAACAAAGAAACAGGAGAACAAGCCCGCACAAAACAGAAGCGGGCTGAACAGACTATATATAACCCTATCCTAACAACCAAACAAGAAACAGGTGATACCAATTAGACAGAACTAAACGAACACAGAACAACGGATCGAATGTCGACACTGTATTTCTGATCAATTTGATTATATTTTAATGGACAAAAATGTGCTTCTCGTTCAAAAACAAGGACACTTCTGAGTAACCCCAAGAAGTGCGACCATTCATCAAACCCATTGACTTTCTGAGATTGATCGGAATCGAGAAGGACTAGCAATTGGCCAGCCATTGCCAGCCATTGGCGTGGTATAAAATCAGACCTCAGAGAAGAGCTCAGGGCTTGAGGCGTTATCTGGGGTGGCCCTACCCAGAGGAAGTGGTGAGATGGATGAGTTGAAAACTATCTTTGAGTAGAGAGTAGCAGAGGCATGGAGAAACATGTTTCTATCCAACTGGGTCTTCCTCTAGTCAGCTCTAGACTGGTAAAAAAAATGGCATGCATCTGCTACTGCGTCATTTTATCAGGTAGATCAGTTGTTCTCTTTACAGTTTATATTCTGCATTTCTTATATTGCATTACAAATATACACTGCTCAAAAAAATAAAGGGAACACTAAAATAACACATCCTAGATCTGAATGAATGAAATATTCTTATTAAATACTTTTTTCTTTACATAGTTGAATGTGCTGACAACAAAATCACACAAAAAGGATCAATGGAAATCAAATTTATCAACCCATGGAGGTCTGGATTTGGAGTCACACTCAAAATTAAAGTGGAAAACCACACTACAGGCTTTGATGTAATGTCCATAAAACAAGTCAAAATGAGGCTCAGTAGTGTGTGTGGCCTCCACGTGCCTGTATGACCTCCCTACAACGCCTGGGCATGCTCCTGATGAGGTGGCGGATGGTCTCCTGAGGGATCTACTCCCAGACCTGGACTAAAGCATCCGCCAACTCCTGGACAGTCTGTGGTGCAACGTGGCGTTGGTGGATGGAGCTAGACATGATGTCCCAGATGTGCTCAATTGGATTCAGGTCTGGGGAACGGGCGGACCAAATCAAATCAAATCAAATCAAATTGTATTTGTCACATACACATGGTTAGCAGATGTTAATGCGAGTGTAGCGAAATGCTTGTGCTTCTAGTTCCGACAATGCAGTAATAACCAACAAGTAATCTAACTAACAATTCCAAAACTACTGTCTTATACACAGTGTAAGGGGATAAAGAATATGTACATAAGGATATATGAATGAGTGATGGTACAGAGCAGCATAGGCAAGATACAGTAGATGGTATTGAGTACAGTATATGCATATGAGATGAGTATGTAAACAAAGTGGCATAGTTAAAGTGGCTAGTGATACATGTGTTACATAAGGATGCAGTCGATGATATAGAGTACAGTATATACGTATGCATATGAGATGAATAATGTAGGGTAAGTAACATTATATAAGGTAGCATTGTTTAAAGTGGCTAGTGATATATTTACATCATTTCCCATCAATTCCCATTATTAAAGTGTCTGGAGTTGAGTCAGTGTCAGTGTCAGTGTGTTGGCAGCAGCCACTCAATGTTAGTGGTGGCTGTTTAACAGTCTGATGGCCTTGAGATAGAAGCTGTTTTTCAGTCTCTCGGTCCCAGCTTTGATGCACCTGTACTGACCTCGCCTTCTGGATGATAGCGGGGTGAACAGGCAGTGGCTCGGGTGGTTGATGTCCTTGATGATCTTTATGGCCTTCCTGTAACATCGGGTGGTGTAGGTGTCCTGGAGGGCAGGTAGTTTGCCCCGGTGATGCGTTGTGCAGACCTCACTACCCTCTGGAGAGCCTTACGGTTGAGGGCGGAGCAGTTGCCGTACCAGGCGGTGATACAGCCCGCCAGGATGCTCTCGATTGTGCATCTGTAGAAGTTTGTGAGTGCTTTTGGTGACAAGCCGAATTTCTTCAGCCTCCTGAGGTTGAAGAGGCGCTGCTGCGCCTTCTTCACGATGCTGTCTGTGTGAGTGGACCAATTCAGTTTGTCTGTGATGTGTATGCCGAGGAACTTAAAACTTGCTACCCTCTCCACTACTGTTCCATCGATGTGGATAGGGGGGTGTTCCCTCTGCTGTTTCCTGAAGTCCACAATCATCTCCTTAGTTTTGTTGACGTTGAGTGTGAGGTTATTTTCCTGACACCACACTCCGAGGGCCCTCACCTCCTCCCTGTAGGCCGTCTCGTCGTTGTTGGTAATCAAGCCTACCACTGTTGTGTCGTCCGCAAACTTGATGATTGAGTTGGAGGCGTGCGTGGCCACGCAGTCGTGGGTGAACAGGGAGTACAGGAGAGGGCTCAGAACGCACCCTTGTGGGGCCCCAGTGTTGAGGATCAGCGGGGAGGAGATGTTGTTGCCTACCCTCACCACCTGGGGGCGGCCCGTCAGGAAGTCCAGTACCCAGTTGCACAGGGCGGGGTCGAGAACCAGGGTCTCGATCTTGATGACGAGCTTGGAGGGTACTATGGTGTTGAATGCCGAGCTGTAGTCGATGAACAGCATTCTCACATAGGTATTCCTCTTGTCCAGATGGGTTAGGGCAGTGTGCAGTGTGGTTGAGATTGCATCGTCTGTGGACCTATTTGGGCGGTAAGCAAATTGGAGTGGGTCTAGGGTGTCAGGTAGGGTGGAGGTGATATGGTCCTTGACTAGTCTCTCAAAGCACTTCATGATGACGGAAGTGAGTGCTACGGGGCGGTAGTCGTTTAGCTCAGTTACCTTAGCTTTCTTGGGAACAGGAACAATGGTGGCCCTCTTGAAGCATGTGGGAACAGCAGACTGGTATAGGGATTGATTGAATATGTCCGTAAACACACCAGCCAGCTGGTCTGCGCATGCTCTGAGGGCGCGGCTGGGGATGCCGTCTGGGCCTGCAGCCTTGCGAGGGATAACACGTTTAAATGTCTTACTCACCTCAGCTGCAGTGAAGGAGAGACCGCATGTTTTCGTTGCAGGCCGTGTCAGTGGCACTGTATTGTCCTCAAAGCGGGCAAAAAAGTTATTTAGTCTGCCTGGGAGCAAGACATCCTGGTCCGTGACTGGGCTGGATTTCTTCCTGTAGTCCGTGATTGACTGTAGACCCTGCCACATGCCTCTTGTGTCTGAGCCGTTGAATTGAGATTCTACTTTGTCTCTGTACTGACGCTTAGCTTGTTTGATAGCCTTGCGGAGGGAATAGCTGCACTGTTTGTATTCGGTCATGTTACCAGACACCTTGCACTGAAAAGCAGTGGTTCGCGCTTTCAGTTTCACGCGAATGCTGCCATCAATCCACGGTTTCTGGTTAGGGAATGTTTTAATCGTTGCTATGGGAACGACATCTTCAACGCACGTTCTAATGAACTCGCACACCGAATCAGCGTATTCGTCAATATTGTTATCTGACGCAATACGAAACATATCCCAGTCCACGTGATGGAAGCAGTCTTGGAGTGTGGAGTCAGCTTGGTCAGACCAGCGTTGGACAGACCTCAGCGTGGGAGCCTCTTGTTTTAGTTTCTGTCTGTAGGCAGGGATCAACAAAATGGAGTCGTGGTCAGCTTTTCCGAAAGGGGGGCGGGGCAGGGCCTTATATGCGTCGCAGAAGTTAGAGTAACAATGATCCAAGGTTTTTCCACCCCTGGTTGCGCAATCGATATGCTGATAAAATTTAGGGAGTCTTGTTTTCAGATTAGCCCTGTTAAAATCCCCAGCTACAATGAATGCAGCCTCCGGATAAATGGTTTCCAGTTTGCAAAGAGTTAAATAAAGTTCGTTCAGAGCCATCGATGTGTCTACTTGGGGGGGGGGGGATATATACGGCTGTGATTATAATCGAAGAGAATTCTCTTGGTAGATAACGCGGTCTACATTTGATTGTGAGGAATTCTAAATCAGGTGAACAGAAGGATTTGAGTTCCTGTATGTTTCTTTCATCACACCATGTCTTGTTAGCCATAAGGCATACGCCCCCGCCCCTCTACTTACCAGAAAGATGTTTGTTTCTGTCGGCGCGATGCGTGGAGAAACCCGTTGGCTGCACCGCCTCGGATAGCGTCTCTCCAGTGAGCCATGTTTCCGTGAAGCAAAGAACGTTACAGTCTCTGATGTCCCTCTGGAATGCTACCCTTGCTCGGATTTCATCAACCTTGTTGTCAAGAGACTGGACATTGGCAAGAAGAATGCTAGGGAGTGGTGCACAGTGTGCCCGTCTCCGGAGTCTGACCAGACCAGTCCATAGCATCAATGCCTTCCTCTTGCAGGAACTCCTGACACACTCCAGCCACATGAGGTCTAGCATTGTCATCTGTGAAAAGCACAGGGCGCCAGTGGCAAATTTGCCAATCTTGGTGTTCTCTGGCAAATGCCAAATGTCCTGCACGGTGTTGGGCTGTAAGCACAACCCCCACCTGTGGACGTTGGGCCCTCATACCACCCTCATGGAGTCTGTTTCTGACCGTTTGAGCAGACACATGCACATTTGTGGCCTGCTGGAGGTCATTTTGCAGGGCTCTGGCAGTGCTCCTCCTGCTCCTCCTTGCACAAAGGCAGAGGTAGCCGTCCTGCTGCTGCTACTGGCCAAATGACCAAAACATCAGCCAGGAAGCATAGGAACTGAGAAGTGGTCTGTGATTATCACCTGCAGAACCACTCCTTTATTAGGGGTGTCTTGCTAATTGCCTATAATTTCCACCTGTTGTCTATTCCATTTGCACAACAGCATGTGAAATGTATTGTCAATCAGTGTTGCTTCCTAAGTGGACAGTTTGATTTCACAGAAGTGTGATTGACTTGGAGTTACATTGTGTTGTTTAAGTGTTCCCTTTATTTTTTTGAGCAGTGTATATAGGTAGGTATTCTCACCAGGTGTCTTTTGGAATTGAAACTAAGGAAGAGTTTGACAAAAATGGAAGGCAAATATCAGCTATCAAGGGTAAGTGGATACTTTTGAGGACCCCTCCTTGGTTGAGATTCATGTCAGAACAGGTATGCAAGTTTCAGCTGAATGTAAAAATACAATTTTAATGTATATTCTCCACAAAATACAGTGCATTCGGAAAGTACTCAAACCCGTTGAATTTTTCCACATTTTGTTACATTACAGCCTTATTTTTATAAATGTAATTGTTTTTTTCCCTCATCATTTGGAAATGTTTGCAAAGTTATAAAACATAAATAACTGAAAAATGACATTTACATATGTATTCAGACGCTTCACTCAGTACTGTATTGAAGCACCTTTGGCAGCGATTATCTTCTTAGGTATGATGCTACAAGCTTGGCACGCCTGTATTTGAGGAGTTTCTCCCATTCCTCTCTGCAGATCCTCTCAAGCTCTGTCAGGTTGGATGGGGAGCGTCACTGCACAGCTATTTTCAGGTCTCTCCAGAGATCATGTAGTAACCAAAAAAGTCTTAAACAAACAAAATATATTCTTCAAAGTAGCCACCCTTTGCCTTAATGACAGCTTTGCACACACTAGGCATTCTTTCAACCAGCTTCAAGAGGAATGCTTTTCCAACAGCTGCTTTTCCTTCACTTGCGGTCCAACTCATCCCCGGTGATCTCAATTGGGTTGAAGTCGGGTGATTGTGGAGGCCAGGTCATCTGATGCAGTAATCCATCACTCTCCTTCTTGGTCAAATAGCCCTTACACAGTCTGGAGGTGTGTTTTGGTTCATTGTCCTGTTGAAAAACAAATGATTGTCCTACTGAGTGCAAACCAGCTGGGATGGCGTATCTCTGCAAAATGCTGTTGTGGTCATGCTGTGGTAGTGTGCCATGAATTCTAAATAAATCACTGACAATGTCACCAGCAAAGCAACCCCACACCATCACGCCTCCTCCTCCCAACTTCACGGTGAAAGTTTTGCTTATCAGGACTCTGGAGAGGTCAATGACGCAACCGATTTCAAGCTCCGGCCTGTGTGATGGCGAATACGGGCCTACAGGCCTAGGAGATGGCTCCGTTTCTTTTAACTACGAGGAGCCAATGTTGGATGAGACTATTTTTATGAAGATTGTAATAAAAACCCTAACAGGAAGTGTTAGGATACCTAATGTAGGCCTATAACTGTCATTGATGGATAAGGAGTGAAAATACACATATTGGTTTTGTATAACATAGGTAAATGTATGGCAGGATATGATAAGCAATGTATTCGTCAGGATTATTCTTGTATACAATTGATGTGTCAGTGTGTATTATTTAGTCATTCAGGGTGGATTGTTAGTTGATAATTATCTGTTAATTGAATGATTAGAATAGTCCGCCCTGAAACATATAATTGTATGGAATTGATTAGAATGTATAAAATCACAATCAATAAATGTGTAGTCCTAGTCAGAATTAGGGTAAAACAATATGTCTTTATGGTATTTTAAACACAGACTGTCTGAGCTTGGTGTCGACCTGACTAGAGATTTGGGAGAGAACGGGGAGTACGTCTCAAGGACAAGGTCACTAATCTCTGTCGGCTGGGTAGTGAGACGGTGTGTGCGTAGCAGGACATTGTGTGCGTCTGTTTGTGTGTATGTGTGTGCGTATGGTTGTGTGTATGTGTGTGTGTGTATGGTTGTGTGAATGTGTGGGCATGATGAAGTTAGTATAAAATTAATTGTTTTGTATTCTTGACTTTAGAATGTTCCCGTTAATTAACCTTTTTTACTATTTTAGCTGGGCCTCCGTCTGTTTCATTCGACCAGGATCTTACAAATTCTGGTTTGCAGACTGAGTAATATAATTAAATTGGGTTTATGTACCAGGAGAACATAATTCTCTTATCAAGATTTGATTTGATTTGATTTGACTATCCAAATAAAGAGCAAAATGATTTTCATATTAGGCCAAAACCAGAGTGACAACTACTGTCATCATGTAAAGTTAGATTTAAATTGTTGAGAGAAATGTTGTCAGACTGCATGAACTGGGTGGAGGCCCTGGAATGTCCCCAGATGGGTGGAGCCCCTTGCACATCACCAGGGAGTGCCTTCACACACACAAGTGACTTTACTGGTTCATACCCTTACGTAGGTAATGCCCAATATGAGATACACAGTGGGGTTTAAAATTATTGACATCCTTGATAAAGATGACCAATAATGACTGTATAAAATAAATAATGAAATACTGAACTATATTGTATGCTAAAAAAGGTGAAATTATATTCACTTATACTAATACAATTGCTCAGAGAAAGAGATTTTGTTTAACAAGTAATATTATTTTTTTCAGATAAGGTATGTACAGTAGGGATCAAAATTATTGACACCCCTAAAGATTCTTTGTAGTCAAAAGTTTAGTTTTTGGTCCCATATTCATAACACGTAATGACTACATCGAGCTTGTAACTCTACAAACTTGTTGGATGATTTGCAGTTCGTTTTAGTTGTGTTTCTGATTATTTTGTGCCCAACAGAAATTAATGGTAAATAATGTATTGCATGATTTTGGAGTCACTTTTACTATAAATAAGAATCAAATATGTTTCTAAATACTTCTACATTAATATGGGGGCTATCATGATTACGGATAACCCTGAATGAAGAGAGCGTTACAAAGTGTCAAAGATCATACCCCCAAGACATGCTAACCTCTCACCATTATGAATAACAGAGGGCGTTAGCATGTCTTGGCGATATGCTCTTTGATGATATTCTATTATGGACAATAGAGAATTATTGTTATGGGATTTTTTTGGTCTGTGCAAATAGAAAAATATGTTCATATCAGTATTTGCAGTTTGCCTGTTATCTTCAATATGTTTCACAATATTATTCAGTACATGTAATTTTATACGTATTATGAGCATATAAACAGTAAACGCATGAATTGACATATATATTCATATTTTCACACACAATGTATCATATTTTGTTCATATTTGATATCAGCCCTCATTTGACTTGGCCTGTCTTCCATTAAAGGTAACTGAAGCAGAAATATTTAATTTAATGTATGATGTTTTAGATTATTTAAAAAGTCTATGCAAATTTCAATACAACATTATTTTACCCTAATTGGTCATGTCAACTAGCTGGTTGAAGTGTTTGTGATCAAATCAAATCAAATCAAATTTATTTATATAGCCCTTCGTACATCAGCTGATATCTCAAAGTGCTGTACAGAAACCCAGCCTAAAACCCTAAACAGCAAGCAATGCAGGTGTAGAAGCACAGTAATGTGATGCATTACCTATCTAAGTCATGCAAATAAAACATATTAATTCATGGCCTATATAGTAAGGCTAAATACACATTGTTTTCAGAAAAATATTTATCGGAATATTTATTTATTGGTGTGTCAGACAAGGTTTATTTTTAATTAGGGGTGTCAATAATTTTACCCCTAACCTTTTGAGAAAAAAGTATTACTTGTTAAACAAAATCTCTTTCTTTTAGCAATTGAATTAGTATAAAATTATATAATTTCACTTTTTTTGTTGCATACAATATAGCTCAGTATTTTAATTATATATTGTATATAGTTATTATTGCTCATCTTTATCAAGGGTGTCAATGATTTGGTGTGGGCTGTAGCATTTACTTTTAAATTGTTCGTATACACACTCAATCTTGTAGAATGCTCTACCAGTGTTATAGCCAAGGTGGCCTGAATTTTAGTCTGAAAAAGTCACTGCAAAATTTTAAAACATTGTACCCACACCTTTACAGAAACGTGATCAAGTTTGCCATTGTGCTTAGAAACTGACCAGTTCCAACATTTTCAAAGATTTGCAGCAAATGAGGGTGTTTTAGTTAAAGGTGAATGAAGGGCGTATTTCATGCAGGTGGTAACACTTGTTCACAAGCGCACAAATATAGTATGGCGCTGATCAATGAAATATTGTCACATCGCTTCCCATTCATGTTCAATGGAAGGAAAGCGGTGAGAAATGGAGAGGGCAGGGAACCTTTGGGCGGTGTGAACGTGGCGTGGGAGGCGGTGAAAAAGATACACCTTTCCCAAATGTATGCAAATCACTAGCGGCGACTGATGGGCAATGACCATTCATATCGACTGGTTCCCATGACGAATTTGACGCTATGCGACCCAAGACTGGAGACTTTCTTCAGAAAAGATGGCCGACAAAATACTAGAAAGAAAGCTAATGTAAGTGATTATAACATTAATGTAGAGACAAATTATTAAATTATTAGATTATACATATTTTTTTATCAGAAAGTTAAATTACAAAAATCGCGATTTAGCAAGCTAGCTGACTAGCTAACATTAGTCAGCCAGCTGGCTAGCTTTACGGGAGTTGTGACATGAGTATTACATTGTAATTCTGGTTGTTTAATGTTTTAGGGACTCCTGAAACAACCAGCAAACCAGGCCGTCGTCTTGTGAAACAGTGGATGTAACGAATCTAGCTAACTAAATAATTTACTGCAAATTGAATGTACAATTGTGTAAGCTTGTCTTGCTGCCATTTTCCATGCAATGCAGATAGATGGAATAACGTAGCTAGCTAACTATTTTCTTTCTTATTGTCCAGTGGAGGATAAAAAAGCCTTTATGCCTATGGATGTGTAGCTAGCCAATCTGTAGCTAGCCTATCTGTGTATGGATCCTAAAACGTTTGGTATACATATTAGTTCAGAACCTAGCTATGAACCTCAGCTATCAAAGACAGTTGTATCAACTTCAAAAAAGTCTGAATTACATTAATGAAGCCTATGGATTGAGTAGAATATAATATAACTTTGTGCCAAGGATTCAAGTCGTATATAAACTCAGAAAAAAATAAACATCTTCTCACTGTTAACTACGTGTATATTCAGCAAACTTAACAGGGGGGGTCAAAAACAAAGGTAACAGTCAGTATCTGGTGTTGCCACCAGCTGCATTAAATACTGCAGTGTGTCTCCTCCTCATGGACTGCACCAGATTTGCCAGTTCTTGCTCTGAGAGGTTAACACAATCTTCTACCAAGCCACCTGCAAGTTCCCGGCCATTTCTGGGGGGAATGGCCCTAGCCCTAACCCTCCGATCCAACAGGTCCAAGACGTGCTCAATGGGATTGAGATCCGGGCTCGTTCCTGGCCATGGCAGAACACTGACATTCCTGTCTTGCAGGAAATCACACACATAATGAGCATATGGCTTGTGGCATTGTCATGTTGGAGGGGCATGTCAGGATGAGCCTGCAGGAAGGGTACCACATGAGGGAGGAGGATGACTTCCCTGTAACGCACAGGTGAAAGATTGCCTGCAATGACAACAAGCTCAGTCTGATGATGCTGTGACACACCGCTTCAGACCATGAAGGACCCTCCACCTCCAAATTGATCCCGCTCCTGAGTGCAGGCCTCGGTGTAATGCTCATTCCTTCAATTATAAATGTGAATCCGAACATTACCCCTGGTGAGACAAATCTGCGACTTGTCAGTGAACAGCACTTTTTTCCAGTCCTGTCTGGTCCAGCGACAGTGGGTTTCTGCCCATAGGCAACGTTGTTGCCGGTGATGTCTGGTGAGGACCTGCCATACAACAGGCCTACAAGCCCTCATTCCAGCCTCTCTCAGCCTATTGCGGACAGTCTGAGCACTGATGGAGGGATTGTGCGTTCCTGGTATAATTTTGGAAGTTGTTGTTGCCATCCTGTATCTGTCACACAGGTGTGATGTTCGGATGTACCAATCCTGTTCAGGTGTTTTTACACGTGGTCTGCCTCTGCGAGGACGATCAGCTGTCCATCCTGTCTCTCTGTAGCACTGTCTTAGGCATCTCATAGTACAGACATTGCCATTTATTTCCCTGGCCACATCTGCAGTCCTCATGCCTCCTTGCAGTATGCCTAAGGCACATTCACGCAGGTGAGTAGGGACCCTGGGCATCTTTATTTTGTTGTTTTTCAGAGTCAGTAGAAAGGCCTCTTTAGTGTCCTAAGTGACCTCAATTGCCTACCCTCTGTTAAGTGTTAGTGTCTTAATAACTGTTCCACAGGTGCATGTTCATTAATTTGTTCATGGTTCATCCTGAAAAAGGAACGTTTCTTTTTTTGCTGTGTTGAGTAGCCAAAAAAGTTTCAAACAAATCAAAATATATGATATATTTTAGTGTCATTAAAGTAGCCTTGATGATAGTTTTGCACACTCTTTGCATTCTCTCAACCAGATTCATGAGATAGTCACATGGAATGCATTGCAATTAAAATGTGTGCCATGTTAAAAGTTAATTTCTGGAAATTATTTTCTTAATGCGTTTGAGCCATTTAGATGTGCTGTGACAAGGTAGGGGTGGTATACAGAAGATTGCCCTATTTTGTATTATATTATGGCAAGAATAGCTCAAATAACCAATGAGAAACAACAGTCCATCATTACTTTAAGGTCATTCAATTCATTTCAAGAACTATGAAAGTTTCTTCAAGAGCAGTCGCAAAGACCATGAAGTGCTATGATGAAACTGGCTCAAGTAACAGACACATCAACATCAACTGTTCAGAGGTGACTACGTGAATCAGACCTTCATGGTCGAATTGCTGCAAAGAAACCACTACTAAAGGACACCAATAAGAATAAGAGACTTGCTTAGGCCAAGAAACACAAGCAATGAACTTTGGACCGGTGGAAATGGATATTGGTCTAACGAGTCCAAATGAGGGATTTTTGGTTCCAACCGATGTGTTTTTGTGAGACGCAGAGAAGGTGAAGGGATGATCTCTGCATGTTTGGTTCCCACAGTGAAGCATGGAGAAGGGGGTGTGATGGTGTGGGGGTGCTTTACTGGTGACACTGTCAGTAATTTATTTAGAATTCAAGACACTTAACCAACATGGCTACCACAGCATTCTGCAGTGATACACCATCCCATCTGGTTTGTACTTAGTGGGACAATCATTTGTTTTTCAACAGGACAATGACCCAACACACCTCCGGGTTGTGTAAAGGTTATTTGGCCAAGAAGGAGTGTGATGGAATGCTGCATCAGATGACCTGGCATGCACAATCCCCGACCTCAACCCAATTGAGATGGTTTGGAATGAGTTGGACAGCAGAGTGAAGGAAAAGCATAATTTCTTAATGTAATGATGGACTGTTGTTTCTCTTTGCTTATTTGAGCTGTTATTTGAGCTGTTCTTGCCATAATATGTCATTGGTCTTTTACCAAGTAGGGCTATCTTCTGTATACATACCCTACCTGTAATGAATACGGTGTAGATTCACGTGGAGTGTGCGGCAGGTGTTTATTACGCCTTCGCCAAAGGCAGGAATCGTGGTCACAGGCAGGCAATGTTCATACACAGGTAGGCAAACAAGGAAGGTGAATCAAAACCAGGACTGAAGGCTATAACTAGTTCTCACAAATGAGCTAGGAAAAGGCTTGATTGTGTCAAAATGAACAATACCTCACAAAGGCACAAACAGAATTGCACTAAATAAAGAGCTGATGAGACCAGGTGAGTCACTAACACAGTTGAAATCAATGAACAAAAACGAAAGGCAGGGCTACATTCAAGAACACAACGAAACAGAATACAAGGTTGACGAAGAAAAAAAATACAGAACCTTACACCACCTCGTCACAACACAACTGATTGGCTCAAATGCATTAAGAAATCCACAAATACATTTTTAAGAAGGCAAACATGTTAATTGAAATGCTTTCCAGGTGACTACCTCATGAAGCTGGCTGAGAGAATGCCATGAGTGTGCAAAGCTGTCATCAAGGCAAAGGGTCTTGATTTGAGATTTGAAGAATCTCAAATTTAAAATATATTTTGATTTGATTAACACTTTTGGTTACAACATGATTCCATAGGTGTTATTTCATAGTTTTGATGTCTTCACTATCATTCTACAATTTAGAATTTCAAATAAAGAAAAACTCTTGAATGAGTAGGGTTTATAAAACTTTTGACCGGTAGTATACGTATTACCTCAGCTACGTCTACCACTGCACATTGACTCGGTATAGGTACTCCTTGTATATAGGCTCCCTTTTGTTACTTATTGTGTTTCTATTTATTTCTTATTTGCTAATTTCCTAACTTTTTAATTGTTGGGAAAGTGCTCATATGTAAGAATTTCACAGTAACGTCTACACCTGTTGTATTCGGCATGTAACAAGTAAGATTAGATTTGATTTGATTTGACTGTCCAAATAAAGAGCTCACTTTTTTTTTTGCAAAATTATTTTCATATTAAGCCAAAACCAGAGTGACAAGTACTGTAATCACATACAGTTAGATATAAACTGTTGAGAGAAATGTTGTCAGACTTCATAAACTGCGTGGAGGCCCTGGCATGTCACCAGATGGGTGGAGGCCCTTGCACATCACCAGGGAGTACTTTCACACACACAAGTGACTCTACTGGTTCATACCCTTACGTAGGTAATGCCCAATGTGAGATATACAGTGGGGTTTGAAATTATTGACATCCTTGATAAAGATGACCAATAATGACTGTATAAAATAAATAAATAATGAAAATACTGAAGTATGTATATTGTATGCTACAAAAAGGCAAATTATATTAACTTATACTAATACAATTGTGCACGGGAGGTCTATGGTGCCGTCCTAGGGTTGTATTCTTGTATTGTATTTTTTGAGTATTGAATTGAATTTTATCAGTCAATATGGAGAAGGGAAAACCCTGTGTAGCTCTATTACCAGCAGACAGAATGTGACCAACCGGCTCGATTCGGTCTTAAGTAGCAACATTTGAAATGTTTCTTTTTTTACATTGGATAAAAGTAGAGACTCATCGCTAGAAAATGGTATATCATACACTACAGCTGAGGAATAATGGAAAAGTAATTCTGCTTTGAAATTTGATGAACTTGTAACCTCACTTTTGAGAAAATGGCCCTTGTATATTTAGTAAACCTGCTGGAGAGCTCTTCTTTGTCTACACCCATTCAGCATTGTTCACATCCTCTTAAGCCTTAGCCCCAATCCAAATGACATGTGAGGCCATGTACTAAACAACCAAAGATGTCAAGATTAAAGGCTGTTTTAGACTACGTCTATTGATAGCTGTCGCAGTTACATTGAACATTTTATTGTCGTCCGACATCAAACGTGTCTTTGTCGTTATGAAAAAGTATAAACACAAAAACTACATGCTGCGTGACATCTGCAGCCTTGTGGTCCAAAATAGCATAACTAGTGTATTTTTACACCATCGTACACTACCAAGGACTGTGGGCTTTCCTTCTCCGTGGCCGACGTGAGTAAGACGGCCCAGACGGCATCCCTAGCCGCGTCCTCAGAGCATGCGCAGACCAGCTGGCTGGAGTGTTCACAGACATATTTAATCTAGGGAGCTATCCCAGTCTGCTGGCCCCACTTGCTTTAACATGTCCACCCATCAGGACTCAGGATAAGACTCAAATGCAGACAGTCCCAATCACAGATGTTTATTTACAAAACAGGGGGCAGGCATAAACACAGGTATAAATGCACAGGGAATAATTGGGAAAATAGCTACACCTGGAAGGGGGTGGAACAGATCAGGGTGTGACAACACCATTATTCATGTACCCAAGAAAGCAAAGGTAACTGAACTAAATGACTATCGCCCCATAGCACTCATTTCTGTCAACATGAAGTAATTTGAGAGTCTTGTTAAGGATCATATAACCTCTACCTTACCTGACATCCTAGACCCACTTCAATTTGCATACCACCCCAATAGATCCACAGACGATGCAATCGCCATCTCACCACACACTGCCCTATCCCATCTAGACAGGAGAAATACCTATGTAAGAATGCTTTTCATTGACTATAGCTCAGCCTTCAACACCATAGTACCCTCCAAGCTCATCATTAAGCTCAAAGCTCAGGTGGTGAGGGTAGGCAACAACATCTCCTCCCCGCTGATCCTCAACACAGGGGCCCCACAAGGGTGCATGCTCAGGTCCCTCCTGTACTCCCTGTTCACCCATGACTGCGTGACCACGCACGCCTCCAACTCAATCATCAAGTTTGCAGACGACACAACAGTTGTAAGCCTGATTACCAACAATGAAGAAATTCGGCATGGCTCCTAAGACTCTCAAAAACGTTTACAGATGCACATTTGAGAGCATCCTGTCAGGCTGTATCACTGCCTGGTGCGGAAACTGCCCTGCCCGCAACCGCAGGGCTCTCCAGAGGATGGAGCGGTCTGCCCAACAGATCACTGGGGGCACACTGCCTGCCCTCCAGGACACCTACAGCACCTGATGTCACAGTAAAGCCAAAAAGATCATCAAGGACATCAGCCACCCGAGCCACAGCCTGTTCACCCAGCTACCATCCAGAAGGCGAGGTCAGTACAGGTGCATCAAAGCTGGGAACGAGACTGAAAAACAGCTTCTATCTCAAGGCCGTCAGACTGTTATCTAGCCATCATTAGCCTACTACAAACCTGTTACTCAACCCTGTACCTTTGAGACTGCTGCCCTAAATACATAGACATGAAATCACAGGTTGTTTTAATAATGGAAGACCAGTCACTTTAATAATGATTACATACTGCTTTACTTATTTCATATGTATATACTGTATTCTATTCTACTGTATTTTACTCAATGCCACTCTGACATTGCTCGTCCTAATATTTATATATTTTTTAACTCCATTCTTTTACCTTAGATTTGTACAGTATTGTTGTGAATTGTTAGATATTACTGCACTGTTGGAGCTAGGAACACAAGAATTTCGCTACACCCGCAATAACATCTGCTAAATATGTGTTTCTGACCAATACAATTTGATTTAGACTATCCTATCTCCCTCTCATTCACTGATGCCATAGTTGCCCTTAGACAGGTGTTTTATACAACAACCTTCTGTTTAGTTTAGTTTATTTCATTTTATTTTTACAGGGACAGTGCACATTAATCAACGTTTCAGTAAAAGTGCCGGTTTTAGCCAGCCGGCTAATTTTCAACCGCAGTCCCTGGGCAGGTTATTAAAAACAATTACAATATAGACAATAGCACCATAGAACAAGCAAGACATAGCAACATAGGACAAGCAAGACATAGCATACAGACAGAGCAACATAGAACAAAAAGCAGCAAGACAAAATTCATAAAAGCAACAAAGTGTTTCCACACCTCACAAGCTACAGACAACAGACAACATGGAAAGCGGCAACACACAGCTATGGACCATGTTCACAAATCTGATTGACCTTTAGCCAGGTCTTCAAGCATTTTGTGAAAGTGTGATATGTGGTGCAGTTATGTGTGTCTGATGGCAGTGTATTCCAGACATGGGAAGCTCTCACAGAGAGCTGTGTGTTCTCTTTTGACTCCCTCTGCATATTTTCAATCAAACTCCAGATTTTTCTCCATCTACTTAGCTATCATACTCCACCGGGCATTTAACTGATTTCAAAACTCGGTCTTCCAGAAAGTGGAGAACAACACTTGTAATTCAACAATGTGAAATATATGTTTTTAAAGCTGTGTTTGTAACGTCAGAAGAGTGATGGGTGTGGAGTCAGGCGCAGAGAGCAGAAGTTTCACAGGAAAAAACGCTTTAATGTCCACAGTAAACAGAAACAGGCACAAAAATGGGTGAAGCCAAAACACAGGCGCAACACAACCCAAAGTCCACTGTTACATAAACCGGACAGCGAAAACCCAAAATGAACGATACACCTCTAACGTACAATGAGAACAAGCCCGCACAAACACAAGCGGGCTAAATTAACTTGAATAATACCCATCCCAAAACCCCAACAAGGAACAGGTGAAAACAATTAGACCAAAACAAACGAAAAGGAAAAAGGGATCGGGGCAGCTAGTAGACCGGCGACGACGACCGCCGAGCGCCACCCGAACAGGAAGGGGAGCCACCTTCGGTGATATTCGTGACCGGGTTAGAAAGGGTTACCTACACATACTGACCAGCTCATGTTATAGACAGAAAGATGCGTGCTTACATGGCAGACCAATCTAAACTCATCTCTCGGTATGTCCAGCCCATCCATTATCTCAGCCAATCATGGTTAGCGGGAAGGTTCCTGTCTATTTCAGTGGCTAAACCAACTACGCTCGTAATGCAACCATTTTATTTGTATTCACAGATGGCATACAAGTTCGTTATTAAGGAACATGAAAGTTCACATGTTCCAGAAAGCATTTCAGACAAAAAACGCATTTTGGGCAAAAAAAAAGAGATTATGTTTAAATGGCTCTCCTTTGAAGTAGTTACGCACGACATACACATAGTTTCCTGAAACGAGTCACAAATGGCAATAGTGTCACACTCTGACCATAGTTTGCTTTGTATGTTTCTATGTTTTGTTTGGTCAGGGTGTGATCTGAGTGGGCATTCTATGTTGTGTATCTAGTTTGTCTGTTTCTGTGTTTGGCCTGATATGGTTCTCAATCAGAGGCAGGTGTTAGTCATTGTCTCTGATTGGGAACCATATTTAGGTAGCCTGTTTGGTGTTGGGTTTTGTGGGTGATTTTCTCCTGTGTCAGTGTTTGTTCCACATGGGACTGTTTCGGGGTTTACACGTTTGTTGTTTTTGTAGTTTATTCATGTATAGTTTTCTTATTAAAAACAAACATGCATTTCAACCACGCTGCATGTTGGTCCTCCTCTCCTTCGACGGAAGAATCCCGTTACAAATAGGCACAGTATCTGTATCGGCTAGGTATGACAATGAAAGATTAAAGTTGCACATTGTTACGTTAGCAGAACACAGCTTCTATGGTATTAGGTAGGGTTGTTTATTCTACATGGACCTGTTACTACATTTGAAAGTTATCAAAACACTTAGTTTAGAATATCTGCATAAATTCAGCAGTTGCATTCTTCTCATATTACTCTGTAAGGTACTGTATCGGCAGCAGAAGAAGCAACACCCAAGTGGATGCTACACTACGCTAGCGGAGGGGTCGTCCTGTGGCTACAGAGTGCTGGGTACTGAGAACAATGTCAAGACCGACTAGCCACCATCACCATCATCAAGCCTGTCCTTCCCTTGTACCATTCAACTCGGCTGCCAGAAGAAGTGGCCTTCACCAAGAGCAGGCACCAACCGAAGCTGTCAAGACTTGTGGCTAATGGCTAATAAGTGGTTAATAAGTGGCTAATGAGTCTGGCTGCACATTTGAATGGCTGACTTACTGAAAATTGAGAAAATATGTGACTAAAATAAGAAGAAACTGTATTATGAAGCCAAGATCAATGATATAAAGAATGATGGATAACAATTTTGGATTACTTTAAATGAAATTATGGGCAGAAAGACCAATTCAATTCCAACTTCATTGAATCAGATGGCTTATTCATCACAAAACCATTTGATGTTGCCAATTATTTGAATGATTGGGAAAACTTAGGCAGGAAATGCCAACAACGAACAGTGAGCCATCGTATTCATGGATAAAAAACAAATCATTAAAGAAAAGCACTGCACGTTTCAATTTTGTAAAGTTAGTGTGGGAGAGGTGGAAAAGTGATTGTTATTGTTGTTATCAATAATCACAAACCTCCTGACATTTACAACTTAGATGGAAAGCTATGGAGGATGGTAGCTGACTCTATAGCCACTCCTATATGTCATATCTTTAATCTGAGCCTAGAGGAAAGTCTTTGTCCTCAGGCCTGGAGGGAAGGCAAAGTAATCAGGCTACCCAAGAGTGGTAAAGCGAGCATTACTGGTTCTAACAGCAGACCTTTAAAACCTCTTGAAACTAGGGGGCACTATTTTTATTTTGGGAAAAATAACCTTCCCAAAGTGAACCTCCTATTTCTCAGGACCAGATGCTAGAATATGTATATAATTGACAGCTTAGGATAGAAAACACTCTATAAACACAAAATATTGTCTGTGAGTATAATAGAACTGATATTGCAGGCGAAACCCTGAGGAAAATCCAATCAGGAAGTGCCTCGTATTTTGAAACCGTTGGGTTCCTATGCACCCCTATTGGCCATTGAAAGGGATATCAACCAGATTCCTTTTTTCCTACGTATTCCCTAAGGTGTCTACAGCATTGGGACGTAGTTTCACGCATTTATGTTGAAGAATGAGCGTAAACGACTACATTGCGTAAGTGGCCAGCTGAGGGCTCTCAGAGTGATTCTTGCGTAAAAGACAGAGGTAGTCATTTTTCCTCTCGCTCCTACTGAAAAGCCAATTGTCTCGGTTGATATATTATCGAATAGATATTTGAAAAACACCTTGAGGATTGATTATAAAAAACGTTTGCCATGTTTCTGTCGATATTATGGATATTACGGCATTGTCGTGACCACTATTTCCGGTGGATTTCTGAACATAACGTGACAAACAAACGGAGGTATTTTGGGTATAAAAATCATCTTTATGGAACAAAAGGAACATTTGCTGTCTAACTGGGAGTCTCGTCAGTGAAAACATCCGAAGATCATCAAAGGTAAATGGTTCATTTGATTGCTTTTCTGATTTTCGTGACCAAGCTTCCTGCTGCTAGCTGGACATAATGCTATGCTAGGGCTTACACAAACGCTTGTCTTGCTTTGGCTGTAAAGCATAATTTCAAAATCTGAGATGACAGGGTGATTAACAAAAGGCTAAGCTGTGTTTCACAGTATTTCACTTGGGATTTCATGAATATGAATATTTTCTAGTAATATTTTTGTCCGTTGCGCTATGCTAATTAGTGTAGTTGATGACAATTCTCCCGGATCCGGGATGGGTAGTTCCAAGAGGATAAGCTTGTTGCCAGCTCTTAGTAAACTGTTGGAAAAAATGGTGTTTTCCCAAATACAATGCTACTTCTCTGTAAATCAAATTAACTTGTTATGGCTGCAATCCCCCTATCGGGATAAGTGTCATCAACAACCGCTGATTAGCATAGCGCTACATACAATAAATATTACTATAAATATTTATATTCATGAAATCACAAGTACAATATAGGTAAAACACAGTTTAGCCTTTTGTTAATCACCCTGTCGTGTCAGATTTTGAAATGATGCTTTACAGCGAAAGCAATCCAAGCGTTTGTGTAAGTTTATCGATCGCACGATAAAACATTAAGTACACTTAGCATCAGGTAGCTCAGTCATGAAAATCAGAAAAGCAATCAAATTAATCGTTTACCTTTGATGATCTTTGGATGTTTTCACTCAGAAGACTCCCAGTTACACAACACATGTTCCGTTTGTTCCATAAAGATGATTTTTATATCCAAAATACCTCCATTTGTTTGTCGCGTTATGTTCAGAAATCCACAGGAAAGAGCGGTCACAACAACGCAGACGAAAATTCCAAATAGTTTCCATAATGTCCATAGAAACATGTAAATTGTTTTTTATAATCAATCCTCAGGTTGTTTTTAAAATATATAATCGATAATATATCAACCGCAAATGTCTTTCACAGTAGGAGAGGGGAAAACAATGGCTGTCCAAATTCTGTTGCGCAAGCAAAACTCATGTTGACGCGATGTTATCGTTCTGGCTCATTTTTCAAAATAAAAGCCTGAAACTATGTCTGAAGACTGTTGACACCTTGAGGAAGCGATAGGAAAAGGAATCTGGTTCATATCCCTTTAAATCCAGCAAAGGGAGGCTATGGAACATGGAGTTTTCAAAATAGAAGCCACTTCCTGTTTTGATTTTCGCCTGCAATATCAGTTCTGTTATACTCACAGACAATATTTTGACAGTTTTGGAAACTTTAGAGTGTTTTCTATCCAATACTAATAATAAAATGCATATATTAGCAACATGAGACTGAGGAACTGGCCGTATACAATGGGCACCTTTTCATCCAAGCTACTCAATACTGCCCCTGCAGCCATATGAAGTTAACAACATACATCCAGCATGCTTATAGAGAAGGGCACTCAACATGTACGGCACTGAGACAAATGACTGATGAATGATGGAAATAAATTGATAATAAGAAGATTGTGGGAGCTGTATGGTTAGATTTCAGTGCCGCCTTTGATGTTATTGACCATAACCTGTTTTTGAAAAAATTTTCAATATGTGTTATGGCCTTTCAACCTCTGCCATATTGTGGATTCAGAGCTACCTATCTTATAGAACTCAAAGGGTTTTCTTTAATGGAAGCTTCTCTATTGTCAAACTTGTAAAGTGTGGTGTACCGTAGGGCAGCTCCCTAGGCCCTCTACTCTTTTCTAGTTTTACAGATGACCTACCACTGGTATTAAACAAAGCATGTGTGTCCATGTATGATGATGATTCAACCATATATGCATCAGCAACCACAGCTAATGAAGTCACTGAAACCATTAACAAAGAATTGCAGTCTGTTTTGGAATGGGTGGCCCGTAATAAACTGGTCTTGAACATCTCTAAAACTAAGAGCATTTTATTTGGAACAAATAATTCCCTAAATTCTAGACCTCAGTGGAATCTGGTAATAAATGAACAAGTTGAGGAGACTAAATTACTTGGCGTTACCTTAGATTGTAAAGATGGGGAGACGGCTGTCCGTAATAAAGAGATGCTCTGCTTATTTGACACCAGACTCCAAAAAGCATGTTCTGAAGGCTCTAGTATTGTCCAATCTTGATTATTGTCCAGTCGAGTGGTCCAGTGCTGCAAGGAAAGACCTAGTTAAGCTGCAGCTGGCCCAGAACAAAGCGGCACGCTTTGCGCTTCATTTTAATCAGAGGGCTGATATACAGTGAGCACCATTATTTATTGGACGGTGACCATTTTTTATTATTTTGGTTCTGTACTCTAGCACTTTGGTTTGAAAGGATACAATAACAATAGGGTGAAGTGCAGACTGTCAGCTTTAATTTGAGGGTATTTACATACATATCAGATGAAACGTTTAGAAATGACAGCACCTTTTGTACATGATCCCCCCCATTTTAAGGTACTACAAGTATTTGTTGAATTGGCTTCCAGATGTGTGTCGTTCGTCAGGTGTATTCATTTGTGTTGTTAGTGAATGCAGGAGAGCAGTTGATGAATAGTATTGATTCTAGACTTTGCTGTTGCCTTTGGAGGTTGTTGTTGGGGTGTGACAACATGAGGAAGACGGCAGTGTCGATGCAAATGAAGCTGGCCGTCATAAGGCTCAGAAATGAAAATCAATCCATCAGGAACATTGCAAAAACCCTGGGCATGCCCAGGTTTGGTTCATCATTAACAAGAAAAAAAACTGTCAAAAGACCAGGTAGACTGAGGAAGACCACTGTGAAGAAAACCCCCCTGACAACAGCCCAACAGATCAAAAACACTCTCCTGGATGCAGGTGTAGATGTGTCAAAGTCTACCATATGTAGAAGACTACTCCAGCAGGACTACAGAGGGTACACTACAAGATGCAAACCACTGACAAGCCTGAAGAACAGAAAGGCAAGATTATAGTTTGCTAAAAAAGCACCTAAAAGAGCCCCAAGAGTTCTGAAAAAAAGTATTGTGGACAGACGAGGCAAAGATTAACATGCACCTGAGTGATGGAAAGAGTGTGTGGAGAAAAAATACATGCCCATGATAAAAAGCATACCACCTCATCCGTGAAACATGGCGGAGGGGTTGTTATGGCTTGGGCCTGTACGGCTGCCAGTGGAAGAGGATCACTTGTCTTCATTGATGATGTGATTGCAGACAGAAGTAAAACAATGAATTCTGAAGTCTACAGAAATGTTTTATCTGCTCAGATAAAACCAAAGGCCTCCAAACTCATTGGACGGCACTTCATCATGCAACAAGACAATGACCCTAAAAATAATGCTAGAGCAACGAATGGGTTTTTGATGGCTAAAAAGTGGAAAATCCTTCACTGGCTGAGTCAATCACCGGATCTGAATCCAATTGAACTGGTTTGTCTGGTTTGTCTGGTTCATCATTGGGAGCAATTTCCAAACGCCTAAAGGTACCACGTTCATCTGCACAAACAATAGTATGCAAGTATAAACACCATGGGACCACACAGCCGCCATACAGCTCAGTAAGAAGATGGGTTCTGTCTACTAGAGATTAACTTACTTTGCTGCGAACAGTGCAAATCAATCACAGAACAAAAGCAACGGACCTTATGAAGATGCTGGAGGAAACAAGTTCAAAAGTATCTATATCCACAGTAAAACGAGTCATATATCAAATCAAATCAAATCACATTTTATTTGTCACATACACATGGTTAGCAGATGTTAATGCGAGTGTAGCGAAATGCTTGTGCTTCTAGTTCCGACAATGCAGTAATAACCAACAAGTAATCTAACTAACAATTCCAAAACTACTGTCTTATACACACAAGTGGAGGGAGATAAAGAATATGTACATAAAGATATATGAATGAGTGATGGTACAGAGCGGCATAGGCAAGATACAGTAGATGGTATCGAGTACAGTATATACATATGAGATGAATATGTAAACAAAGTGGCATAGTTAAAGTGGCTAGTGATACATGTATTACATAAAGATGCAGTAGATGATAGAGAGTACAGTATATATGTATACATATGAGATGAATAATGTAGGGTATGTAAACATTATATTAGGTAGCATTGTTTAAAGTGGCTAGTGATATATTTTACATAATTTCCCATCAATTCCCATTATTAAAGTGGCTGGAGTTGAGTCAGTGTGTTGGCAGCAGCCACTCAATGTTAGTGGTGGCTGTTTAACAGTCTGATGGCCTTGAGATAGAAGCTGTTTTTCAGTCTCTCGGTCCCAGCTTTGATGCACCTGTACTGACCTCGCCTTCTGGATGATAGCGGGGTGAACAGGCAGTGGCTCAGGTGGTTGATGTCCTTGATGATCTTTATGGCCTTCCTGTAACATCGGGTGGTGTAGGTGTCCTGGAGGGCAGGTAGTTTGCCCCCGGTGATGCGTTGTGCAGACCTCACTACCCTCTGGAGAGCCTTACGGTTGTGGGCGGAGCAGTTGCCATACCAGGCGGTGATACAGCCCTCCAGGATGCTCTCGATTGTGCATCTGTAGAAGTTTGTGAGTGCTTTTGGTGACAAGCCAAATTTCTTCAGCCTCCTGAGGTTGAAGAGGCGCTGCTGCGCCTTCTTCACGATGCTGTCTGTGTGGGTGGACCTATATCGACATAACCTGAAAAGCCGCTCAGCAAGGAAGAAGCCACTTCTCTAAAACCACCATAAAAAAGCCAAACTACAGTTTGCAACTGCACATGGGGACAGAGATTGTACTTTTTTCTGATGAAACAAAAATAGAACTGTTTGGCTATAATGACCATTGTTATGTTTGGAGGGAAAAGGGGGACGCTTGCAAGCCGAAGAACACCATCCCAACCATGAAGCACGGAGGTGGAAGCATCATGTTGTGGGGGTGTTTTGCTGCAGGAGGGACTGGTGCACTTCACAAAATAGATGGCATGAGGCAGGAAAATTAGGTGGATATATTGAAGTAAAATCTCAGGACATCAGTCAGGAAGTTAAAGTGGTCGCAAATGGGTCTTCCAAATGGACAATGACCCCAAGCATATTTCCAAAGTTGTGACAAAATGGCTTAAGGACAACACAGTCAAGGTATTGGAGTGGCCATCACAAAGCCCTGACATCAAGCCTATAGAACTGAAAAAGCGTGTGCGAGCAAAGAGGTCTACAACCTGATTCGGTTACACCAGTTCTGTTAGGAGGAATGGGCCCAAATTCACCCAACTTATTGTGGGAAGTTTATGGAAGGCTACCTGAAACATTTTACCCAAGTTAAACAATTTAAAGGCAGCGCTTCCAAATACTAATTGAGTGTATGTAAACTTCTGACCCACTGGGAATGTGGTGAAATAAATAAAAGCTGAAATAAATCTTTCTCTCTCCTATTATTCTGACATTTCACATACTTAAAATAAAGTGTTGCTCTTAATTGACCTAAGACAGGGAATTTTTTACTATGATTAAATGTCAGGAATTGTGAAAAACTGAATTTAAATGTACTTGGCTAAGGTGTATGTAAACTTCCGACTTCAACTGTAATAGGCCTACATGTCCAAATGTTATGAGTCAGAGTACCCTCCCAATTTGTATATTTATTGCAAAACACCGATGCACTTGGAATCCTCTAGCAAGGACACTTAAACAAATCTCTGACATCAATCATACATATTCCACTTTTGGTAAGTTTGAGGCAGCACGCAGTGCAGTTTTTTCCCCAGCACACGTGGCTGTGTCAACTTACAAAAAGTATTATAGTCATACATAATATTATATATTCAAGCACTGAAAATATTTGTGTAGTAAATATTTATTCTTTATGATTGCCTTTATTGTTTTTTCCTTTGCCCCCCTTTAAACCTAGCACAATCAGTCTTCCTATTAGTAATGAGAAAACACTGTCTGACCTCACCTCCAGCCTACACATTTACTGTATTAACAACCTAAATAAGTAACATAAAAAAGAACACATTGATCGTGTTTAGGCAGGTCTTAAGAAACATTTGGATGTTAATTTTCCTTGTATAAAGAACACGATTCCATATTTGCGAGTTTCCTGAGTCCAGGAGTCAATCCGTAGAATGCGGTTGACAATGTGCATTTTAAGGCAATGTTACCACATTAGGCCTTAGTCTATATCTATGAGCAATGCCAAAGGCATAGTTTGTTAATTTAGCAGACAAGACACTCATATATTCCTGTTCCCTAACACAAATCTATTTTATGAAAATTATATAATGGATTATAATAAATATCATATAAAATTATATTTTTGCAAAGTTGCAAGTGAGATGCGACCTTAATCCATGTGTTTGAACAGATTTTTAATCATTACAGAAATAGTTTATGATCTGATAGATTTTCGCTAACCTTACCAATGCAAGGATATTACATGGTAGGATATTAATTCCAAGTTATTCCCTCCCATAAATGTCAACATCTATACACATTGCAGAAACCTGTGTATACAGTGGGATAACTAAGAAGAGTTATCTTAGAGATAACTAAAAATTACATTGATTTTCACAAAGTGGTGACAATGTTTTTGCTACAATTACTATTTTAATTAACAGGCCCATGTTGCTTCCTGTTTTGCTCAAGTAAAACTTTGTTTAGTGTTATAACCTCAAGTTGTGATGTTGTTTTCAATAGTTGTTGAAGGCATTTCACCATATCACTAATGTGATGATAGATGGGAACAGAACATTTCTCCAACCCTTTCAAAGAATGACAGAAATGTGTAATGGGCATGATATCTAGTGAGATTGAATATATTGCAATCAAATACAATTAGTGTACCCTTCATCAGTGCCAAGTGCCCTTAGGGAAGGCAGTGTCTTAATGACATCTGGAATGTCTCAGAATTTATTGTTATGGGCAGGTGCCAAAAAAGTAATAATGTTGCAATACAAGATTACCTTCATGCCACTTTAACAGCTAAAACATTTTGTACTTCTGAAAATCTCTTTATCTGAATACAATGGGAAACCTGTTGATGGCCCATCAGCAGGCACCTCAGAAATGTCCCTGTAACTGTATGAGTCCGGGAAGATATCTGGGGTGAGATCCATTCAAGACACGCACCTAATGAGTAATTGTAGAATATTCTAACTCCGGAAAGGATTTGTCAACATGCTGACAAATCTAAGCCTTTATACTTAGGCATGATCATTTGTGTTCTTATTTCTCAAAAAATACATAATGTCAATAGATATCCTGACATGATATGTAATATTCATCCTCGTATGTCTGATAGAAAATGGGCTAAATATCACTCACGATCAATGTCCAGTGCCCAAATTATTTGTCTGTTCAGGTGCCGAAAATCCTTGTGCTTCTTCACCTGAAGGTGACTTATCTGAACAAGCATTTATATCGTATTCAGTAGTAAGCTACAAGGCACGGAAAGGCAAACATCGTCATACCTAATCCAAGTTACTATTTCCAAGAGTTCCAATCACAACACAGGTTTTCTGCAAAGATGCAAATGTAGGCCAATCTTTGCTAAAAAAAATACATTTTATTTACTCAATGAAAAATATTGTTCAGTGGCGACTGTAGCATGTAAATCTTGGTGGGCCCAAAAAAAAAGTGGGATGGTTGCGAGCAAAGCCACTACACAACATAACACTAAAGAATACATGAATTACACTATAACGGTGACAAACGGCGCCCACAAACTTTTAGGGCCTAAATAAAGCTGTCCCAACAACAGAGTCCCAACAGCAGTCCCAGCACCTTACCAGTGCTAAACCTGGCTATCAGCAGAACCTTCGCTGGCAGCAAAACAGTTCATTCAGCCACTTTTACTGCCTTAAAAAAAACATAGCTGATATGGCTGACTTGCTTAAACAAATGTGGTTTCTACTGACAATTGAGATGTACAAACTATGGCATAAGGGGACGACAAGAGTTTAAGAGGAAATCCGTCATTTTGATTAAAACATTTTGATGAAGACATTAATGGGCGAGCTAGGATGGATGTAGCCGCAATTCAATGGCTCAGACACGAGACATATGTGGCAGGGTCTACAGACATTCACGGACTACAAAAGGAAAGCCACGTCGAGGACACTGACATTTTGCTTCCAGACAAGCTAAAGACCTTCTTTGCCCGCATTGAGGATAACACAGTGCCACCGACGTGGTCCACTACCAAGGACTGTGGGCTCTCATTTTCCGGGGCCGACGTGAGTAAGACATTTATGCTTGTTAATAGGTATGTAAGTGAACACCCCCCTGAAATGGACAAAAATTAATGGGAGGTCATTGGCACTGGACAAACCATATACACGGTGTCCAATACCACTCAATTCGGCGTCGTTTCATTCAAAGTTGATTGCAAATGCCATATGGCAAATGCCAGGTGTAACACTTTAAAAATCCAACAGGTGGCGAGCGCGTTCCACCGTGGTTTTTCATATTGCAAATGCAACACAAGTCAACATCCAAAGGCAACATTTTGAAAAAGTGAAAAAAAAATCAAAAACTTATCACCCCCATAAAAAAGTGCTTTCTGGACCGTTTTTCGAAAGTCTTTCGAATTTTTTTGTCAATTACACATGTGTAAGAACTGTATGAATATACTTTTGTTCAATTTTATTATCATAATTTAAAAAAATAAAATTACTTGCGCATAAGGCATAAGTTTTGTCCATTTGCAATATGATTTCATAGGAAGTCAAAAGTCAAAAGTCAGAGATTTTGAAAACACTTAATTAATAAAAGTTCCAACAAGGTTAACTAATAATGCAGGCAGTGTATGTCTCTACGCACCCCAATGTGTCCCTCCTTCCAAGCTGTGTGTGTGTGTGATTTCGTTTTTATTTGACATTTTATGGGAAAAATGACTGATTTACAGTTCATGGGGGTTGCCTAATCACACACATGAAGTTTTGGAAAGATCTGACTTTTTTAACCATTTGAAACAGCCCCTGTGACACCAATTATGGCACTTTCGGTTGGCCCAGGAAGCTATAATTAAACACATATCCTCATTGGGTATGCTTTTACAGAATCCTGAGTTTTAAGTCTTTACGTTAAGAACTGACTGATTTACACAGGGTTGAATGCACTATTTCTATCAAACTGCAGGTAGGGTATGGATATACACTTTTAGGGTGATTTTAACCACTTCCGGTTGGTCCAGGAAGCTTAGAATCGACACAGGTAGACCTCATAGTGGCCTGGTGGACTGTCATCGAAGACAGGTTCATACGGCATTCATAACCCACATAGGCTTCAGGTGGAATTTAGGGGTGCAGGCAATGTATTCCTATGGGGAGAGAAGTCAATGCAAACTGTTTGATGTAAACACCTTCTTTTAACTGTTAAGGGTTAATGACACACGGTCAGGGTTAGGCTTGCACGGATCGGGAGGACCTTAGGAACGTACCTGAGGTCAAATTGTGCTTCTCACCCGAACGATTCTCTCACTGTCACCCAAAAGCAAATGACGTTGTGGGGCAGGCTTCATTTTGGGCCTACTTTTCTCATGGTCGCTGCGCTCAGACCGAGCGAGCTACGGTCAAGCGGGATATCTCGTTGAACTCGGCACGGCCTAGAGATTATGGTGATGCCATTGCCTGCTCTCTGTGTCTTTAAGCACCGCACTTTGTCACTCCATCCTTGCTGTGTGTGTGTGAGAGAGCTTTTATTTGACATCTGTTGGGAGAAATGACTGATTTACATTTACATTACAGTTACATTTAAGTCATTTAGCAGACGCTCTTATCCAGAGCGACTTACAAATTGGTGCATTCACTTTATGACATCCAGTGGAACAGTAGTGCATCTAAATCTTTTAAGGGGGGGTGAGGGGATTACTTCATCCTATCCTAGGTATTCCTTAAAGAGGTGGGGTTTCAGGTGTCTCCGGAAGGTGGTGATTGACTCCGCTGTCCTGGCGTCGTGAGGGAGTTTGTTCCACCATTGGGGGGCCAGAGCAGCGAACAGTTTTGACTGGGCTGAGCGGGAACTGTACTTCCTCAGTGGTAGGGAGGCGAGCAGGCCAGAGGTGGATGAACGCAGTGCCCTTGTTTGGGTGTAGGGCCTGATCAGAGCCTGGAGGTACTGAGGTGCCGTTCCCCTCACAGCTCCGTAGGCAAGCACCATGGTCTTGTAGCGGATGCGAGCTTCAACTGGAAGCCAGTGGAGAGAGCGGAGGAGCGGGGTGACGTGAGAGAACTTGGCAAGGTTGAACACCAGACGGGCTGCGGCGTTCTGGATGAGTTGTAGGGGTTTAATGGCACAGGCAGGGAGCCCAGCCAACAGCGAGTTGCAGTAATCCAGACGGGAGATGACAAGTGCCTGGATTAGGACCTGCGCCGCTTCCTGTGTGAGGCAGGGTCGTACTCTGCGGATGTTGTAGAGCATGAACCTACAGGAACGGGCCACCGCCTTGATGTTAGTTGAGAACGACAGGGTGTTGTCCAGGATCACGCCAAGGTTCTTAGCGCTCTGGGAGGAGGACACAGTGGAGTTGTCAACCGTGATGGCGAGATCATGGAACGGGCAGTCCTTCCCCGGGAGGAAGAGCAGCTCCGTTTTGCCGAGGTTCAGCTTGAGGTGGTGATCCGTCATCCACACTGATATGTCTGCCAGACATGCAGAGATGCGATTCGCCACCTGGTCATCAGAAGGGGGAAAGGAGAAGATTAATTGTGTGTCGTCTGCATAGCAATGATAGGAGAGACCATGTGAGGTTATGACAGAGCCAAGTGACTTGGTGTATTTACAGTTCATGGGGGTTACCTAGTCACACATATGAAGTTTTGGAATGATATGACTTTTTCAACCCTTTGAAACAGACATTGTGACCCAATTAAAGGCACTTCCGGTTGGCACAGGAAGCTATAAGTAAACACATGTCTTGATGTGAGGCGACCCCAAATCCCGAGTTTCGGCTCGATAGATCATTCGGTGCCCAAG
This sequence comes from Oncorhynchus nerka, assembly GCF_034236695.1. Classification (NCBI taxonomy): domain Eukaryota; kingdom Metazoa; phylum Chordata; class Actinopteri; order Salmoniformes; family Salmonidae; genus Oncorhynchus; species Oncorhynchus nerka. Next base: position 68,204,675 of record NC_088399.1, on the reverse strand, counting down.
CAAGACCCTAATTGGTGCTGAAAATCCACTTTTTCCATGCCTTGCTACGGGGTCCTTGAATGAGCTATCGGACAGAAACATTGGGGTCCGTCTCTGTGGGCCGAGCCGGTTTCAATGCACCTAGTCTTGCGTCTCTGAGACTTTTCTAAATGTCGTCATTTTCGTAATGGTCAAAATGAATTGAAGTCATTGCAAATGTACGAGGCTGTTTCTCGGTCCGAGAACCTTCTAGAGCCACCTAACTCACCACGCACTATCGACCTGAGGTCTAGAATAGGTTTCTAAAGTTTCAGAACTCTAGGTCTGACGGTTCTTTTTTAGCTCGAACAAAGGTAACTATTGCAGGCACTGTCTGTCTCTACGCACGCCAATGGGTCCCTCCTGCCAAGCTGTGTGTGTGTGTGTGTGTGAGGGATTTAGTTTTTCTTTTAAATTTTATGGGAGTCGTGACTGATTTACAGTTCATGGGGGTTGCCTAATCACACATATGAAGCTTTGAAAAGGTCTGACCATTTTAACCCTTCAAAACAGCCACTATGATACCATTTAAGGCACTCCCGGTTGGCACAGGAAGCTATAAGTAAACTCATATCCTCATTGGGGTATGCCTTTACAGAATACTGAGTTTTAAGTCTTTACGTTAAGAACTGAGTTATTTACGGAGGGTTTAGTGAGTGTGTGTTATTTCAGAAAATCACAGAAATCTCGCAAAGCTCCGCAGCACACTTTAAAAAGATTTGTATGAACACCCTGCAACTGGATCTGTAACTGTTTTTAAAAAATATATATTTTTGAACATCACCAATTTGACATTGTACAATTTTTCTTAAACGACGATAGATAAATGTCTGGTTCTTTTTTTATTGACACCGTAGGTTCCTTTACTTTGACGTGAAGCAGAAAAATTATTGCTCTATTTTCATTTGGGACCTTTAATCCCTGAAAAATGGCAATAACTCAAAAACCGTTGAGGCCTAGACGCCATCTTGTTCGGGGCCAACTGCCCATTATGCCCAACCTACGCTCACCAAGTTTCGCTGTTCCGGCAGGTTTTCCGGCACTATGGCCTTCAGGAGAACATTGTCTCTGACCGTGGCCCCCAATTCACTTTGCTTGTATGGAGAGCCTTCTTGGAGAATCTGGGGACCACGGTCAGCCTCACATCCGGGTACCGGCCTCAGTCCAACAGGCAGGTGGAGAGAACCAACCAGGAGCTGGGGAGGTTCCTTAGGTGTCATTGCCAGAACCAGCAGGGGGAATGGGCCGCTTCCTTCCATGGGTGGAGTACGCCCAGAACTCACTTCATCCCTCCTCCACCGGGCTGACTCCCTTCCATTATGTTCTGGGAAAACAGCCAGCCCTGGACCCGTGGATCCCATGCCACTGACAGACCGTCAGAGTTCCTTTGTGGAGATTTGAGAAACTTCCAGAAAGACAATCATCTCTGCATCACTCCACTAATCAGGTCTTTATGGTAGAGTGGCCAGACGGAAGCCACTCCTCAGTAAAAGGCACATGACAGCCCACTTGTAGTTTGCCAAAATGCGCCTAAAAGTCTCGCAGACCATGAGAAACAAGATTCTCGGATCTGATGAAACCAAGATTTAACTCTTTGGTCTGAATGCCAAGCGACACATCTGGAGGAAACCTGACACTATTCCTACGGTGAAGCATGGTGGTGAAGGCATCATGCTGTGGGAAATTTTCAGCGGCAGTTACTAGGAGACTAGTCAGGATCGAGGGAAAGATGAATAGAGCAAAGTACAGAGAGATCCTTGATGAAAACCTGCTCCAGAGTGCCTAGTACCTCCGACTGGGCAGGACAACAACCCTAAGCACCAGACAAGACAATGCAGGAGTGGCTTCGGGACAAGTCTCTGAATGTCCTTGAGTAGCCCAGCCAGAGCCTGGACTTGAACCTGATCTCTGGAGAGACCTGAAAATAGCTGTGCACCGATGCTCCCCATCCAATCTGACAGAGCTTGAGAGGATCTGCAGAGAAGAATGGAAGAAACTCCCCAAATATAGGTGTGCCAAGGTTGTAGTGTCATACCCAATAAGACTCGAGGCTGTAATCGCTGCCAAAGGTGCTTCAACAAAGTACTGAGTAAAGGGTCTAAATCTAAACAAATTACTGAGTAGAGGTTCTGAAGTTTATGTAAATATGATATTTAATTTTTAATTGTTTGCTTTGTCATTATGGGGTATTGTGTTGTAGATTGATGTGGGGGAAAAGCTATTCAATCAATTTTAGAATAAGGCTATAATGTAAGAAAATTTGGAAAATGTCTGAATGCACTGTATATAGACTTTTGACTGAAACATACAACATGTCTTATCCACATGTTCAAAATCTCAATCTAGTTTGAATTTGGGAGAAAGCAATATTATTCAATGGCTTGTAGGTGGCACCCGGCTCACACCTGGGAGGCAGCCTGGTTACAAAACAGATGGTTACAAAACAGACAAAACTGGTTCATGTTCATCTCCCCCATAAGATGCAGTGAGGAATGGTTAATACCGATCAGGAACGACATCAGTGACTCATCTCCCACAATATGGAGTTGTGTGTTTTCCGAGAAAGGCCCAGCCTACCCAAATAAACTAGATTCTCTAGATCTCACATTTTAACATATCATTTAAGGTCACTGTACTGAGGTTGATGGATGACAATCACCTTTTCCAGGTAGACAACATACTATGAATTCTTAAAATGAGATAAAGTTGTAATTTTAGTCAACAATCTCTTCTCCTGCTGCTGATAGACAGTCCCCAAATCCAGATCAAATTGAAGAAAGCGTACAGTATTATATAGAGCCCTTATTGCATGAAACTTCCTTCCATTTCATATTGCTCAAATAAACAGCAAACCTGGTTCAAAAAACAGATGAAGCAACACCTCACGGCACAACGCATCTCTCCTATTTGACCAAGATAGTTTGTGTGTATGCATTGATATGTAGGCTACGTGTGCCTTTTACATTTTTTCATGTACTTGAGCTGTTCTTGTCTATTGATGTTCTGTATGTTATTCTGTATTATGTTTCTTGTTTTGTGTGGACCCCAGGAAGAGTAGCTGCTGCTTTTGCAACAGCTAATGGGGGGTGTCATCAAAACTTTTGACTAGTACTATATAAATAATGTTTTCTTGATGCATTTAACTCCTGAAAATCTGTTGCAAAGGTAATTTCCGGAAACATCAGAGTTCTTCATGTGGGAGAAGTCAGTGCTCAGGGATGCTAGATTTTTTTTTTTACGGGTTGGAGGGGCATTCATGTAGATTTTTCTTGGTTTTACCTTCACATTTATGAATTTACGAGATGTTATGAATGCAGCATACCCCTAGGCTGTGAACTAATTTGAAACCTGCCCAACCCTACTCTCTGGTTTGAGGAGGTAAGAAAAACTGAGTACCGCCCCATCTTACTGGGAATGAATCATGGGACGAGCTGACTGATGATTAACATAATGTTTTTCTCTTTAGCATATGTGTCACGCTATCTTTGGTGTCACTTCATCTTATAAAAGTGATGACAGTCAAGGTGATAGCTCTTTAGAGTCATGCACCACACAATATCAAGATGATAAGGTTCATAACACTGGGTAAGTATATTAATCTATTACTGAGACATTTTAACAATATTTTCCTAAATATTTTCTTTAGACTTGTTTTCTGTAAAACATTTAGAGGCGGGTTCCTGGACAGAGATAAAGCCTAGTCTTTAGACTAAATTGCACTTTTAAATTTAATCAATGAACATTTTATTTCTCAAACATAATTTCATTTGTATTTTTATTTTGGCTAGTCCAGGCCTAGTCCATGTCTAAGTACTAAACCTAGAAGGAGGTAGGCTTATATTCAGATTACTGCAGTTTTAAAGGCAATGAGGTTTCCTGCTTTCAATGACAAAATGAAAATTAGTGTGAAGTGTTTCAACATCCAAACAAATGTTTCCAAACTAGTTCATTTAGAATTTGATGCATTACATGTTTGGCAAATGGTATTATAAACGTAATTGTTCATGGCTTCCTGTTGCAGAATCGTGCTGTAATTTAGATATGTTTTATTTACTGCAATTATTTTGAAAGATTCTGCATTGTTTAATTTTATAAAACGTCAATTTGGATCCTGAATGCTGATTGCTTGAAAGTGGTTAGTTATTTATGGTAATCCATGGCTAATGCCTGTTAGTACTGCTGAGTGATTTGTGTTTTTTGAGGTTGGTTAATTTTCGGTTTGATCTAGAAAAAAATATAATGGTTTTCTATTTCGGTTTTGATGAATTATTTTTAGACATTAAATGCACTATGCAATATGTGGGTTGAACGTTGTAACAACACTGAATTTTTTTTCTTCAAAGATGGTAGTGACTGCCCATTACTGCTTATCACTTACTAACCATTATATATTCACATTAATTTACTTTAATAAAATATGTATTTTATTTGATGACATTATTATTTCATTGCAAGTCATCATCTCATCTCTATAGAGCTACTTTAATGACTGCTGAATACCAACTATTAGTTGTTGAGAAAACAGTGCTATCTAAAACCTAAAAGGGTTCTTTGGCTGTCACCATAGGAGAACCATTTGAAGAATCATTTTTGGTTCCAGGTAGAACCCTTTCGGTTCCATATAGAAAGAACCCTTTCGGTTCCATATAGAAAGAACCCTTTCCACAGAGGGCTCTACATGGAACCCACATTTTTTCTAAGTTTGTATACTATATATACACACTATATACATATTAACTCACATACAACATTGACATTTCACACAAAGTCCACACACACACACACATAACACACAAGCATACCAACACAACACAAACATACATACACTACATACGCCTCATCACTAATCAACCTGGCCCGGGAATCCTGGAAGGATATTGACCTCATTCCGTCAGTAGAGGATTCCTGGTTATTCTTTAAAAGTGCTTTCCTCACCATCTTAAATAAGCATGCCCCTTTCAAAACATTTAGAACTAAGAACAGATATAGCCCTTGGTTCACGGCTGTCATCTTCTTCGACATGTGGCAGTGTCGCTTAGAAATGACTACTTCCAGCAAAGATGTTGGGAAATACAAAAATGTCCTGTAGCTAAAACGGCGAGGGAACTGTTTGTGGTCATTATATTTCTATGCTTATTTCTACCATATTTAACATTCCTGTCACTTACCTGCATTAATTGTATTGTATGTTTCTTTAGGTGAAAATTTTGAAAGAGCACACAAGATGAATGTTAGGCAAATGACATCAACAGTGCTCCTTCTAATGGGTAAGTGGCTTTTTGACATTTCTGGGTATAATCTCCAAAATGTGGAAAACACACGTATAAACAAAAAAATGAAATGCTTAATTCATTTATTCCACCTGCCCCCTGCCCCCTGCCCCCCGTCCCCTGCCCCCCGTCCCCTGCCACTAAAGCCGGCACAAAACCCACAACGTTCATTTTATGCAACAACTTTGCTGTCCCAGACGAAATATCCATGTCTTTGGTAAATTCTTAGGTCGTAAACGATTGTTGGATGTCTTGGCTCGTTCATTATGACAGGGTCTACATCTGCCGATCAAGTATCACTAAGTGCGGCCGTAGGCTCCGACAAAGTTCTGGTCATGTCAGAAATGTTAAGCCTTTGTTGTGTAGTGTGCCTGGTCTTATGAGCTGAACACGGTTTGCACTTAATATAATAGTTAGATTTGAACATTCTCTATTTAAATGTTGTTGGTTTTTTCAACATTGGCCATCATCCCTGTGGAATGCTTTCGACACCTTGTAGAGTCCCTGCCTGGACAAATTGAGGCTGTCCTGAAGGCAGAAGTGCAGGGGGGGGGGGGGTTCCTAATGTTTGGCATACTCAGGGTATAAAGTATAAAATGTCATTTAAAAGATTTTTTAAAGATGCATAATTTCACAGAATGTAACCATGTTTCCTTCCAACCATTTAATGTGGATGAATTACCTGACAAATAAATAAAAAATTCACGACAGGCCTGACGGAAACAATCAGCCTTGTAGACACGGGTGTATGGAGTGATTTCAATGCCAACAGAAACGGTCTTTGAATTCAATTTCTTTTTTTGTATTTAGATATTGAATTTGTAATGCACAAATTGTATCATTGAATTCATAACTTGAATTTATATCTTATGATTTGATACCGTATGGACTGAATATTGCATTCAGTTTTAAAATCTAATTTCAATTAAATTGAATATCCAAAATTCAATTAATATAATAACACTTGCATTTATTGTCGGTGTATCAAGTTTACAAACTATCATTACAAGTTCCCCAAAGTTTAATATATTAAACTTCTCAGAAATTGTATATAGTTTTAAAAGTCTTTGGAATTGCGTGTACAATGGCAACCACTGCTCAACCTCCTCAATAAATTGACTAATTTACTTATGGAACATCACATTCAGTGCAACATTTAATAGATGCATAATACACACTATCAAATCACAAAATACAAAAGGAAAAGGAAATCTACACAATCTTTTTTAAATATCTTGTTTATGCATGTGCTTTTCAACTTTGGGATTACAGCAGCGCAAACTTGGATATACAGTGAGCTCCAAAAGTATTGGGACAGTGAGACATGTTTTGTTGTTTTGGCGCTGTTCTCCAGCACTTTTGAAATGAAACATTTACTATGAGGTCAAAGTGCAGACTGTCAGCTCTAATCTAAGGGTGTTTTCATCCATATTGGGTGAACCGTTCATCACATTCCCAGTGGGTCAGAAGTTTACATACACTCAATTAGTATTTGTTAGTATTACATACTCTCCCATTTTAGGGGACCAAAAGTATTGGTACAAATTCACTTTTGTGTATTAAAGTAGTCAAAGGTTTAGCATTTGGTCCCATATTCCTTGATCGCAATGATTACATCAAGCTTGTGACTCTACAAACTTGTTGGATGCATTTCCTGTTTGTTTTGGTTGTGTTTCAGATTATTTTGTGGCCAAAATGGTAAATAATGTATTGTGTCATTTCTGGAGTCTCTTTTATTGCAAATAAGAATATAATATATTTCTAAACACTTCTACATCAATGTGGATGCTACCATGATTACGGATAGTCCTGAATGAATTATGAATAGTGATGAGTGAGAAAGTTACAGACGCACAAATATCATACCCCCAGGACATGCTAACCTCTCACCATTACAATAAAAGATGAGGTTAGCATTTTTGGGCGGTGCGTCAGTCATTTCTCACTCATCATTATTCACGATTCAAATCCTAAAGTGCTGGAATACAGAGGAAAAACATCAAAACATGTGTCACTGTCCCAAAACCTTTGTAGCTCACTGTATTAGATGTTTGCTGCAAAGACTCATTCAGATCAGTGGTATTTTGTCATTTCCAACAGAAATAAAACCATAATATTGGAATGTGTGTCTGTGATGTTATGGTTCTTGTTTTAATCAAATAAAGTTGCTTCTGTTTTTGCTGTGAAATAGCGGCCATTAATATCTCAATGACTACAACACAACTCCCAGAAACAACTGGAGCTGCTGTCAGTGATGCAATGGGAACTACAGAAGCATCGACAACAACAGGAATCTCAACCACTCCATCCACCACAGTTGGTAGGTGATATCTTGTCCAATCTGCAAATATTTAAAAAATGTACTTTTAAAAGTACACAACAGTACAAGCTAAAGTTTTAAGTCGGAAGTTTACATACACTTAGGTTGGAGTCATTAAAACTCGTTTTTCAACCACGCCACAAATTTCAACAATTGTTAATAGACAGATTATTTAACTTATAATTCAATCCTTTAGAAAATGTGTGGGCAGAACTGAAAAAGCATGTGTGAGCAAGGAGGCCTACAAACCTGACTCAGTTACACCAGTAACTGTTAGGAGGGTTGACCCAGAATATACCCAACTTATTTCGGGAAGCTTGTGGAAGGCTACCCAAAACATTTGACCCAAGTTAAACAATTTAAAGGCAATACTAACAAATACTAATTGAGTGTATGTAAACTTCTGACCAACTAGGAATGTGATGAAAGAAATAAAAGCTGAAATAAATCATTCTCTCTACTATTATTCTGACATTTCACGTTCTTAAAATAAAGTGGTGATCCTAACTGACCTAAGACGAGGAATTGTTACTAAGGATTAAATGTCAGGAATTGTTGAAATGTATTTGGCTAAGGTGTATGTAAACTTCTAAGTTCAAATGTATCTACAGATTTTAGTATCAGACTCTTTTTTCTTTTTGAATTCCAGGTGCTCCTGCAACAACTTCTGTTCATACTACAACTACCAGAACAACTGCACCTCCACTTGTGGCTTTACATGTCACCATACAACAAGTGTTTGTAAAAGCTTTGAGTAATCCTCTAAGCAAAGAATTTCAAGTACTTGCCTCAAACATTGTTAAAATGGTAGGTCATAGAAAGCCAGCGGTGACCATTCACTTGTCTCTGAACAGCTTGTTATTTAATGTATGACCATGGACATTGTGTGATGATAGTTGATACTATCAGTAGTAAGGTTCAGGTAACAATTCTGAGCTTGTGTTTCAGCCCAATGAATGGGGCTAGGGAATGTAACCACTTTCTGATTCAAAGAGCGACAGATGGACTGAAAATCCATATCAACAGGATAGTTTTAACATATTTTGAAGCTATCGTGTTTGTTGTAGCCTAGTGGTTAGAGCATTGGACTAGTAATCGGAAGGTTGCAAGTTCAAACCCTGAGCTGACAAGGTACAAATCTGTTGTTCTGCCCCTGAACAGGCAGTTAACCCACTGTTCCTAGGCTGTCATTGAAAATAAGTATTTGTTCTTAACTGACTTGCCTAGTTAAACAAAGGTAAAATAAAAAACCTTACTGGGGCATTTGAAAAACACAGTCCCAAATTTTGTGTGGGACCAAGGCACTTGTTGATTTCCCTTGGAAATTCAATGATTTGATAGGCCAACCATGAGCCCATATTTCCCAAAACCCAGTGCAATTTAAAGTGGTTTAACCATGGTCCCAGATTATATGCTTCATTTGAGACCAAAATCAAGTCTAAAACTGTAGAGCGCAAATCCGCTGTCAGTTTGTGGCTTATGGTATCATAAACATTTTAGATATGGTAAGGAAAGCTCAAAAGGCATTCTTAAGTTACATTTGTCAAGAATCAATGAATATTTGTAAAATTGAAATAACAGTGTACCATTTAGTTGTAAAGAATGTTGAGTTATTGATTGGCAAGCTAACTATCCAGTCGCAGAGCTCCGGTGTATAGCAACTGTCGCTAACCAGACCTGGTCTCATTTCAAATGCAAGGAAGCCTATGAGGGCTGTGCCAAAAAATGAGTTTACATTAAAAACAAATTGTTTAAAATGGCTGAAATATTAAACAGTGCACCCGTGGGGGAACTTGTCTGAATCCTGAAATGCGGAGCCAGTTGAAATTATACATGTTGCATTGTTTGTTGACTAGTTAGCTTGCTTGCATTCCCAAGCACAGAAAAAGTAGCATACGCTAACTAGCTAGCTAACCCGGAAATGTAACTTTGTTTCCATCAAATGTTAAGTTATCTATATTATGAGCATTCAGACTCATCCAGCAGCTAGCCATACTACACGATTCATTGTAACCAGTTCCCTTGAAGTGATTGAAACGTCAATCAACAAGAACGTAACTGAGATCTTTAGATTAGTATAGGTGGATAGCAGATAACTTCATGAAGTAGTATACATGCAGCTAACATCAAACTGGCTGGTTCACAGGGGGAAATTGTCCAACCTCGCAACAGTAACTGAGGGCAGAACTGGTCAATTGAAAAGAAGGAAATATCCCAGATTCTGCTTTAAACGCATGTTCTACAAATAGTTCATTTTGTTTCCTTTTTCCTTTATTTTTTACAGTGCGACTTGATCTACAGAGCCAGATATGGGACTATTTTCACTCAGACGGTCGTTGTTGCATTCAAGTAATATTCTAGTCTATGCTAAGCTCTTTTTTAATTTACCAATCACTCTGGGAAAGTATTTTGTTACACAAAAATAGAACAATTAACTTTTATACCACAATGAACATTTCTGTAATATTTACTTATTTTAATAAAATGTTTATTTAGTCATATGTTTATTGTATAATATTGATTAAATATATTAAATATGTCATTATTTATCTATTTTATACAGAAACTAACATTTTCTGTGGTATTTATTTATGATATTTTGGTGACAGTGTTTTAACCAATGCTACACATGAATGACTGGCCACTGTTCACGCACCAATTGTTTTCACCTCTGACTCTTTGCAGACCTGTCGTCAACACTGGATTCTGTTCCGGTATGGGAACAGTCACAGAGGCTGAGGTTGAACTGGTGTTCAATGGAACCTCCAATGAACCTTTCCCTAAGGGTAGTGACATTGCAGATATACTGAAGTCAATATTCAACCTTTATTTGGATCCAAACTCGATCACTGTTATAAGTAAGTAAAACCAATCAAAGGGTGCACCAAAAGTATCCTTTTGACAAGAACTGAACAGTTTTGGCCCCAAAGAAGCTACACTCAGTCCTATCTACGGGATATAGGGGCAACATTAGAGATATTTTATTGTCCCAGATGCATATTCCATAAGTCCTAAAGGTCATGGTGAAGTGATTACATTTATCTGTGACATTAAAGTGGGGGGAAAATGGCCTGGGATGATTGAATCATGGCAAAATTATGGAAATATCCAAAATTATGGAAATATCCAAAAACAAACAAAATCAAAAATACAAAGCAAACCCAATCAATATATGCTCCAAAATGATCCATTGACATGTAATGTACAGCTGTGGCCCCTTTGAAGTTAAATCACGCTGCGGAATATGTAAAACAACTGAAACAGCACACGTTATCATGTAGCCCACCAAAATTGTTGTAATTCCATACATTGTATTCTAGGTATATACCCTAAATTCTGGCATTTTGTATTCACAGCGACCCCAAGCACAGCCACAGATCTGTTGACAAACACAACAGCTTATCCTGTTGCAAAATCAACAACAAGAGGAACCACAACCATATTAATTTCAGATGCCCCTGCTACAACAACTGTTCCTGCTACAACTGCCATAACAACGGCACCTCCTCCAGTGGTGGAATTACAAGTCACATTGCAGCAAGCTTTTGTACCAGCCTTGACTGACCCTCAAAGCACAGAATTCAAAACACTATCAGTAACCATTACTACAATTGTAAGTCCTCGAAATCCAGATATGACCATTCATTTGTGTCTATGTTGATGTGGTTATTGACTTTACCTAAGGTTCAAGTGACAATGACTTTAGGCTTAATGATCGGTGAGCTACGGGAATAAGGGATTGTTAAAATATATAGGCCTAATAATGTTATATATATATTATGTTTGTAAAATCTCTCATACTATTTGATAGTCTATTAAAGTTGACTCTTCTCTCCCCTACTCCTTACAGTGTGACACAATCTTCCGACAAAGATATGGGCTTAGTTTCGTTCAGACGACTGTTACTCAATTCAGGTAATATTGTATTCTACTTTTAAACCATTTTCTTTCATTTAGACAATAAAGTCTTTAGAACCTAAAAAGCCTTATTTTTAGCAAACCTTTACTTTTTCAGTCACCTTTTGACTTGACCCTGACCTATGAACTTTTTGACCCTCTGCAGACCTGTGCCTCGTCTCGGTCAGGATCCTAACACAGAGGTGGATTTGGAACTGGAGTTCAGTGCGACCTCCACAGTACCTATCCCCAAGGACAGTGACATTGTTGAAACATTGAAAGAGGCTGTGACCAATCCAAACTCTAACTTCAACTTATCTTTGGATCTGAACTCCATCACTGTGATAAGTAAGCAAACCCAATCAATAGGTGATCCAAAATATCCATTGACAAGTAATGTTCAGTTGTAGAACCTTTGAAGTTAAATCACGTTGCGGAATTGATCAACCATCTGCGGCTACATCAGCAACATTTCACTGTCCTCCCTCCAACATCCCACGTTATCAAGTTGTACACACTAGTACATCACCAGTACAGTTTAAGCACGCGTTGCATTTGGAGCACCTTTCAAATTCTAAAAGAGTGTAATGTTTTATTAATTTCAGATGCCCCTGCTACAACAACTGTTCCTGCTACAACTGCCATAACAACGGCACCTCCTCCAGTGGTGGAATTACAATTCACCTTGCATCAAGCTTTTGTACCAGCCTTGACTGACCCTCAAAGCACAGAATTCAAAACACTATCAGTAACCATTACTACAATTGTAAGTCCTCGAAATCCAGATATGACCATTCATTTGTGTCTATGTTGATGTGGTTATTGACTTTACCTAAGGTTCAAGTGACAATGACTTTAGGCTTAATGATCGGTGAGCTACGGGAATAAGGGATTGTTAAAATATATAGGCCTAATAATGTTATATATATTATGTTTGTAAAATCTCTCATACTATTTGATAGTCTATTAAAGTTGACTCTTCTCTCCCCTACTCCTTACAGTGTGACACAATCTTCCGACAAAGATATGGGCTTAGTTTCGTTCAGACGACTGTTACTCAATTCAGGTAATATTGTATTCTACTTTTAAACCATTTTCTTTCATTTAGACAATAAAGTCTTTAGAACCTAAAAAGCCTTATTTTTAGCAAACCTTTACTTTTTCAGTCACCTTTTGACTTGACCCTGACCTATGAACTTTTTGACCCTCTGCAGACCTGTGCCTCGTCTCGGTCAGGATCCTAACACAGAGGTGGATTTGGAACTGGAGTTCAATGCGACCTCCACAGTACCTATCCCCAAGGACAGTGACATTGTTGAAACATTGAAAGAGGCTGTGACCAATCCAAACTCTAACTTCAACTTATCTTTGGATCTGAACTCCATCACTGTGATAAGTAAGCAAACCCAATCAATAGGTGATCCAAAAATATCCATTGACAAGTAATGTTCAGTTGTAGAACCTTTGAAGTTAAATCACGTTGCGGAATTGATCAACCATCTGCGGCTACATCAGCAACATTTCACTGTCCTCCCTCCAACATCCCACGTTATCAAGTTGTACACACTAGTACATCACCAGTACAGTTTAAGCACGCGTTGCATTTGGAGCACCTTTCAAATTCTAAAAGAGTGTAATGTTTTATTAATTTCAGATGCCCCTGCTACAACAACTGTTCCTGCTACAACTGCCATAACAACGGCACCTCCTCCAGTGGTGGAATTACAATTCACCTTGCATCAAGCTTTTGTACCAGCCTTGACTGACCCTCAAAGCACAGAATTCAAAACACTATCAGTAACCATTACTACAATTGTAAGTCCTCGAAATCCAGATATGACCATTCATTTGTGTCTATGTTGATGTGGTTATTGACTTTACCTAAGGTTCAAGTGACAATGACTTTAGGCTTAATGATCGGTGAGCTACGGGAATAAGGGATTGTTAAAATATATAGGCCTAATAATGTTATATATATTATGTTTGTAAAATCTCTCATACTATTTGATAGTCTATTAAAGTTGACTCTTCTCTCCCCTACTCCTTACAGTGTGACACAATCTTCCGACAAAGATATGGGCTTAGTTTCGTTCAGACGACTGTTACTCAATTCAGGTAATATTGTATTCTACTTTTAAACCATTTTCTTTCATTTAGACAATAAAGTCTTTAGAACTAAAAAGCCTTATTTTTAGCAAACCTTTACTTTTTCAGTCACCTTTTGACTTGACCCTGACCTATGAACTTTTTGACCCTCTGCAGACCTGTGCCTCGTCTCGGTCAGGATCCTAACACAGAGGTGGATTTGGAACTGGAGTTCAGTGCGACCTCCACAGTACCTATCCCCAAGGACAGTGACATTGTTGAAACATTGAAAGAGGCTGTGACCAATCCAAACTCTAACTTCAACTTATCTTTGGATCTGAACTCCATCACTGTGATAAGTAAGCAAACCCAATCAATAGGTGCTCCAAAAATATCCATTGACAAGTAATGTTCAGTTGTAGAACCTTTGAAGTTAAATCACGTTGCGGAATTGATCAACCATCTGCGGCTACATCAGCAACATTTCACTGTCCTCCCTCCAACATCCCACGTTATCAAGTTGTACACACTAGTACATCACCAGTACAGTTTAAGCACGCGTTGCATTTGGAGCACCTTTCAAATTCTAAAAGAGTGTAATGTTTTATTAATTTCAGATGCCCCTGCTACAACAACTGTTCCTGCTACAACTGCCATAACAACGGCACCTCCTCCAGTGGTGGAATTACAATTCACCTTGCATCAAGCTTTTGTACCAGCCTTGACTGACCCTCAAAGCACAGAATTCAAAACACTATCAGTAACCATTACTACAATTGTAAGTCCTCGAAATCCAGATATGACCATTCATTTGTGTCTATGTTGATGTGGTTATTGACTTTACCTAAGGTTCAAGTGACAATGACTTTAGGCTTAATGATCGGTGAGCTACGGGAATAAGGGATTGTTAAAATATATAGGCCTAATAATGTTATATATATTATGTTTGTAAAATCTCTCATACTATTTGATAGTCTATTAAAGTTGACTCTTCTCTCCCCTACTCCTTACAGTGTGACACAATCTTCCGACAAAGATATGGGCTTAGTTTCGTTCAGACGACTGTTACTCAATTCAGGTAATATTGTATTCTACTTTTAAACCATTTTCTTTCATTTAGACAATAAAGTCTTTAGAACCTAAAAAGCCTTATTTTTAGCAAACCTTTACTTTTTCAGTCACCTTTTGACTTGACCCTGACCTATGAACTTTTTGACCCTCTGCAGACCTGTGCCTCGTCTCGGTCAGGATCCTAACACAGAGGTGGATTTGGAACTGGAGTTCAGTGCGACCTCCACAGTACCTATCCCCAAGGACAGTGACATTGTTGAAACATTGAAAGAGGCTGTGACCAATCCAAACTCTAACTTCAACTTATCTTTGGATCTGAACTCCATCACTGTGATAAGTAAGCAAACCCAATCAATAGGTGCTCCAAAAATATCCATTGACAAGTAATGTTCAGTTGTAGAACCTTTGAAGTTAAATCACGTTGCGGAATTGATCAACCATCTGCGGCTACATCAGCAACATTTCACTGTCCTCCCTCCAACATCCCACGTTATCAAGTTGTACACACTAGTACATCACCAGTACAGTTTAAGCACGCGTTGCATTTGGAGCACCTTTCAAATTCTAAAAGAGTGTAATGTTTTATTAATTTCAGATGCCCCTGCTACAACAACTGTTCCTGCTACAACTGCCATAACAACGGCACCTCCTCCAGTGGTGGAATTACAATTCACCTTGCATCAAGCTTTTGTACCAGCCTTGACTGACCCTCAAAGCACAGAATTCAAAACACTATCAGTAACCATTACTACAATTGTAAGTCCTCGAAATCCAGATATGACCATTCATTTGTGTCTATGTTGATGTGGTTATTGACTTTACCTAAGGTTCAAGTGACAATGACTTTAGGCTTAATGATCGGTGAGCTACGGGAATAAGGGATTGTTAAAATATATAGGCCTAATAATGTTATATATATTATGTTTGTAAAATCTCTCATACTATTTGATAGTCTATTAAAGTTGACTCTTCTCTCCCCTACTCCTTACAGTGTGACACAATCTTCCGACAAAGATATGGGCTTAGTTTCGTTCAGACGACTGTTACTCAATTCAGGTAATATTGTATTCTACTTTTAAACCATTTTCTTTCATTTAGACAATAAAGTCTTTAGAACCTAAAAAGCCTTATTTTTAGCAAACCTTTACTTTTTCAGTCACCTTTTGACTTGACCCTGACCTATGAACTTTTTGACCCTCTGCAGACCTGTGCCTCGTCTCGGTCAGGATCCTAACACAGAGGTGGATTTGGAACTGGAGTTCAGTGCGACCTCCACAGTACCTATCCCCAAGGACAGTGACATTGTTGAAACATTGAAAGAGGCTGTGACCAATCCAAACTCTAACTTCAACTTATCTTTGGATCTGAACTCCATCACTGTGATAAGTAAGCAAACCCAATCAATAGGTGCTCCAAAAATATCCATTGACAAGTAATGTTCAGTTGTAGAACCTTTGAAGTTAAATCACGTTGCGGAATTGATCAACCATCTGCGGCTACATCAGCAACATTTCACTGTCCTCCCTCCAACATCCCACGTTATCAAGTTGTACACACTAGTACATCACCAGTACAGTTTAAGCACGCGTTGCATTTGGAGCACCTTTCAAATTCTAAAAGAGTGTAATGTTTTATTAATTTCAGATGCCCCTGCTACAACAACTGTTCCTGCTACAACTGCCATAACAACGGCACCTCCTCCAGTGGTGGAATTACAATTCACCTTGCATCAAGCTTTTGTACCAGCCTTGACTGACCCTCAAAGCACAGAATTCAAAACACTATCAGTAACCATTACTACAATTGTAAGTCCTCGAAATCCAGATATGACCATTCATTTGTGTCTATGTTGATGTGGTTATTGACTTTACCTAAGGTTCAAGTGACAATGACTTTAGGCTTAATGATCGGTGAGCTACGGGAATAAGGGATTGTTAAAATATATAGGCCTAATAATGTTATATATATTATGTTTGTAAAATCTCTCATACTATTTGATAGTCTATTAAAGTTGACTCTTCTCTCCCCTACTCCTTACAGTGTGACACAATCTTCCGACAAAGATATGGGCTTAGTTTCGTTCAGACGACTGTTACTCAATTCAGGTAATATTGTATTCTACTTTTAAACCATTTTCTTTCATTTAGACAATAAAGTCTTTAGAACCTAAAAAGCCTTATTTTTAGCAAACCTTTACTTTTTCAGTCACCTTTTGACTTGACCCTGACCTATGAACTTTTTGACCCTCTGCAGACCTGTGCCTCGTCTCGGTCAGGATCCTAACACAGAGGTGGATTTGGAACTGGAGTTCAGTGCGACCTCCACAGTACCTATCCCCAAGGACAGTGACATTGTTGAAACATTGAAAGAGGCTGTGACCAATCCAAACTCTAACTTCAACTTATCTTTGGATCTGAACTCCATCACTGTGATAAGTAAGCAAACCCAATCAATAGGTGCTCCAAAAATATCCATTGACAAGTAATGTTCAGTTGTAGAACCTTTGAAGTTAAATCACGTTGCGGAATTGATCAACCATCTGCGGCTACATCAGCAACATTTCACTGTCCTCCCTCCAACATCCCACGTTATCAAGTTGTACACACTAGTACATCACCAGTACAGTTTAAGCACGCGTTGCATTTGGAGCACCTTTCAAATTCTAAAAGAGTGTAATGTTTTATTAATTTCAGATGCCCCTGCTACAACAACTGTTCCTGCTACAACTGCCATAACAACGGCACCTCCTCCAGTGGTGGAATTACAATTCACCTTGCATCAAGCTTTTGTACCAGCCTTGACTGACCCTCAAAGCACAGAATTCAAAACACTATCAGTAACCATTACTACAATTGTAAGTCCTCGAAATCCAGATATGACCATTCATTTGTGTCTATGTTGATGTGGTTATTGACTTTACCTAAGGTTCAAGTGACAATGACTTTAGGCTTAATGATCGGTGAGCTACGGGAATAAGGGATTGTTAAAATATATAGGCCTAATAATGTTATATATATTATGTTTGTAAAATCTCTCATACTATTTGATAGTCTATTAAAGTTGACTCTTCTCTCCCCTACTCCTTACAGTGTGACACAATCTTCCGACAAAGATATGGGCTTAGTTTCGTTCAGACGACTGTTACTCAATTCAGGTAATATTGTATTCTACTTTTAAACCATTTTCTTTCATTTAGACAATAAAGTCTTTAGAACCTAAAAAGCCTTATTTTTAGCAAACCTTTACTTTTTCAGTCACCTTTTGACTTGACCCTGACCTATGAACTTTTTGACCCTCTGCAGACCTGTGCCTCGTCTCGGTCAGGATCCTAACACAGAGGTGGATTTGGAACTGGAGTTCAGTGCGACCTCCACAGTACCTATCCCCAAGGACAGTGACATTGTTGAAACATTGAAAGAGGCTGTGACCAATCCAAACTCTAACTTCAACTTATCTTTGGATCTGAACTCCATCACTGTGATAAGTAAGCAAACCCAATCAATAGGTGCTCCAAAAATATCCATTGACAAGTAATGTTCAGTTGTAGAACCTTTGAAGTTAAATCACGTTGCGGAATTGATCAACCATCTGCGGCTACATCAGCAACATTTCACTGTCCTCCCTCCAACATCCCACGTTATCAAGTTGTACACACTAGTACATCACCAGTACAGTTTAAGCACGCGTTGCATTTGGAGCACCTTTCAAATTCTAAAAGAGTGTAATGTTTTATTAATTTCAGATGCCCCTGCTACAACAACTGTTCCTGCTACAACTGCCATAACAACGGCACCTCCTCCAGTGGTGGAATTACAATTCACCTTGCATCAAGCTTTTGTACCAGCCTTGACTGACCCTCAAAGCACAGAATTCAAAACACTATCAGTAACCATTACTACAATTGTAAGTCCTCGAAATCCAGATATGACCATTCATTTGTGTCTATGTTGATGTGGTTATTGACTTTACCTAAGGTTCAAGTGACAATGACTTTAGGCTTAATGATCGGTGAGCTACGGGAATAAGGGATTGTTAAAATATATAGGCCTAATAATGTTATATATATTATGTTTGTAAAATCTCTCATACTATTTGATAGTCTATTAAAGTTGACTCTTCTCTCCCTACTCCTTACAGTGTGACACAATCTTCCGACAAAGATATGGGCTTAGTTTCGTTCAGACGACTGTTACTCAATTCAGGTAATATTGTATTCTACTTTTAAACCATTTTCTTTCATTTAGACAATAAAGTCTTTAGAACCTAAAAAGCCTTATTTTTAGCAAACCTTTACTTTTTCAGTCACCTTTTGACTTGACCCTGACCTATGAACTTTTTGACCCTCTGCAGACCTGTGCCTCGTCTCGGTCAGGATCCTAACACAGAGGTGGATTTGGAACTGGAGTTCAGTGCGACCTCCACAGTACCTATCCCCAAGGACAGTGACATTGTTGAAACATTGAAAGAGGCTGTGACCAATCCAAACTCTAACTTCAACTTATCTTTGGATCTGAACTCCATCACTGTGATAAGTAAGCAAACCCAATCAATAGGTGCTCCAAAAATATCCATTGACAAGTAATGTTCAGTTGTAGAACCTTTGAAGTTAAATCACGTTGCGGAATTGATCAACCATCTGCGGCTACATCAGCAACATTTCACTGTCCTCCCTCCAACATCCCACGTTATCAAGTTGTACACACTAGTACATCACCAGTACAGTTTAAGCACGCGTTGCATTTGGAGCACCTTCAAATTCTAAAAGAGTGTAATGTTTTATTAATTTCAGATGCCCCTGCTACAACAACTGTTCCTGCTACAACTGCCATAACAACGGCACCTCCTCCAGTGGTGGAATTACAATTCACCTTGCATCAAGCTTTTGTACCAGCCTTGACTGACCCTCAAAGCACAGAATTCAAAACACTATCAGTAACCATTACTACAATTGTAAGTCCTCGAAATCCAGATATGACCATTCATTTGTGTCTATGTTGATGTGGTTATTGACTTTACCTAAGGTTCAAGTGACAATGACTTTAGGCTTAATGATCGGTGAGCTACGGGAATAAGGGATTGTTAAAATATATAGGCCTAATAATGTTATATATATTATGTTTGTAAAATCTCTCATACTATTTGATAGTCTATTAAAGTTGACTCTTCTCTCCCCTACTCCTTACAGTGTGACACAATCTTCCGACAAAGATATGGGCTTAGTTTCGTTCAGACGACTGTTACTCAATTCAGGTAATATTGTATTCTACTTTTAAACCATTTTCTTTCATTTAGACAATAAAGTCTTTAGAACCTAAAAAGCCTTATTTTTAGCAAACCTTTACTTTTTCAGTCACCTTTTGACTTGACCCTGACCTATGAACTTTTTGACCCTCTGCAGACCTGTGCCTCGTCTCGGTCAGGATCCTAACACAGAGGTGGATTTGGAACTGGAGTTCAGTGCGACCTCCACAGTACCTATCCCCAAGGACAGTGACATTGTTGAAACATTGAAAGAGGCTGTGACCAATCCAAACTCTAACTTCAACTTATCTTTGGATCTGAACTCCATCACTGTGATAAGTAAGCAAACCCAATCAATAGGTGCTCCAAAAATATCCATTGACAAGTAATGTTCAGTTGTAGAACCTTTGAAGTTAAATCACGTTATGCGGAATTGATCAACCATCTGCGGCTACATCAGCAACATTTCACTGTCCTCCCTCCAACATCCCACGTTATCAAGTTGTACACACTAGTACATCACCAGTACAGTTTAAGCACGCGTTGCATTTGGAGCACCTTTCAAATTCTAAAAGAGTGTAATGTTTTATTAATTTCAGATGCCCCTGCTACAACAACTGTTCCTGCTACAACTGCCATAACAACGGCACCTCCTCCAGTGGTGGAATTACAATTCACCTTGCATCAAGCTTTTGTACCAGCCTTGACTGACCCTCAAAGCACAGAATTCAAAACACTATCAGTAACCATTACTACAATTGTAAGTCCTCGAAATCCAGATATGACCATTCATTTGTGTCTATGTTGATGTGGTTATTGACTTTACCTAAGGTTCAAGTGACAATGACTTTAGGCTTAATGATCGGTGAGCTACGGGAATAAGGGATTGTTAAAATATATAGGCCTAATAATGTTATATATATTATGTTTGTAAAATCTCTCATACTATTTGATAGTCTATTAAAGTTGACTCTTCTCTCCCCTACTCCTTACAGTGTGACACAATCTTCCGACAAAGATATGGGCTTAGTTTCGTTCAGACGACTGTTACTCAATTCAGGTAATATTGTATTCTACTTTTAAACCATTTTCTTTCATTTAGACAATAAAGTCTTTAGAACCTAAAAAGCCTTATTTTTAGCAAACCTTTACTTTTTCAGTCACCTTTTGACTTGACCCTGACCTATGAACTTTTTGACCCTCTGCAGACCTGTGCCTCGTCTCGGTCAGGATCCTAACACAGAGGTGGATTTGGAACTGGAGTTCAGTGCGACCTCCACAGTACCTATCCCCAAGGACAGTGACATTGTTGAAACATTGAAAGAGGCTGTGACCAATCCAAACTCTAACTTCAACTTATCTTTGGATCTGAACTCCATCACTGTGATAAGTAAGCAAACCCAATCAATAGGTGCTCCAAAAATATCCATTGACAAGTAATGTTCAGTTGTAGAACCTTTGAAGTTAAATCACGTTGCGGAATTGATCAACCATCTGCGGCTACATCAGCAACATTTCACTGTCCTCCCTCCAACATCCCACGTTATCAAGTTGTACACACTAGTACATCACCAGTACAGTTTAAGCACGCGTTGCATTTGGAGCACCTTTCAAATTCTAAAAGAGTGTAATGTTTTATTAATTTCAGATGCCCCTGCTACAACAACTGTTCCTGCTACAACTGCCATAACAACGGCACCTCCTCCAGTGGTGGAATTACAATTCACCTTGCATCAAGCTTTTGTACCAGCCTTGACTGACCCTCAAAGCACAGAATTCAAAACACTATCAGTAACCATTACTACAATTGTAAGTCCTCGAAATCCAGATATGACCATTCATTTGTGTCTATGTTGATGTGGTTATTGACTTTACCTAAGGTTCAAGTGACAATGACTTTAGGCTTAATGATCGGTGAGCTACGGGAATAAGGGATTGTTAAAATATATAGGCCTAATAATGTTATATATATTATGTTTGTAAAATCTCTCATACTATTTGATAGTCTATTAAAGTTGACTCTTCTCTCCCCTACTCCTTACAGTGTGACACAATCTTCCGACAAAGATATGGGCTTAGTTTCGTTCAGACGACTGTTACTCAATTCAGGTAATATTGTATTCTACTTTTAAACCATTTTCTTTCATTTAGACAATAAAGTCTTTAGAACCTAAAAAGCCTTATTTTTAGCAAACCTTTACTTTTTCAGTCACCTTTTGACTTGACCCTGACCTATGAACTTTTTGACCCTCTGCAGACCTGTGCCTCGTCTCGGTCAGGATCCTAACACAGAGGTGGATTTGGAACTGGAGTTCAGTGCGACCTCCACAGTACCTATCCCCAAGGACAGTGACATTGTTGAAACATTGAAAGAGGCTGTGACCAATCCAAACTCTAACTTCAACTTATCTTTGGATCTGAACTCCATCACTGTGATAAGTAAGCAAACCCAATCAATAGGTGCTCCAAAAATATCCATTGACAAGTAATGTTCAGTTGTAGAACCTTTGAAGTTAAATCACGTTGCGGAATTGATCAACCATCTGCGGCTACATCAGCAACATTTCACTGTCCTCCCTCCAACATCCCACGTTATCAAGTTGTACACACTAGTACATCACCAGTACAGTTTAAGCACGCGTTGCATTTGGAGCACCTTTCAAATTCTAAAAGAGTGTAATGTTTTATTAATTTCAGATGCCCCTGCTACAACAACTGTTCCTGCTACAACTGCCATAACAACGGCACCTCCTCCAGTGGTGGAATTACAATTCACCTTGCATCAAGCTTTTGTACCAGCCTTGACTGACCCTCAAAGCACAGAATTCAAAACACTATCAGTAACCATTACTACAATTGTAAGTCCTCGAAATCCAGATATGACCATTCATTTGTGTCTATGTTGATGTGGTTATTGACTTTACCTAAGGTTCAAGTGACAATGACTTTAGGCTTAATGATCGGTGAGCTACGGGAATAAGGGATTGTTAAAATATATAGGCCTAATAATGTTATATATATTATGTTTGTAAAATCTCTCATACTATTTGATAGTCTATTAAAGTTGACTCTTCTCTCCCCTACTCCTTACAGTGTGACACAATCTTCCGACAAAGATATGGGCTTAGTTTCGTTCAGACGACTGTTACTCAATTCAGGTAATATTGTATTCTACTTTTAAACCATTTTCTTTCATTTAGACAATAAAGTCTTTAGAACCTAAAAAGCCTTATTTTTAGCAAACCTTTACTTTTTCAGTCACCTTTTGACTTGACCCTGACCTATGAACTTTTTGACCCTCTGCAGACCTGTGCCTCGTCTCGGTCAGGATCCTAACACAGAGGTGGATTTGGAACTGGAGTTCAGTGCGACCTCCACAGTACCTATCCCCAAGGACAGTGACATTGTTGAAACATTGAAAGAGGCTGTGACCAATCCAAACTCTAACTTCAACTTATCTTTGGATCTGAACTCCATCACTGTTATAAGTAAGCAAACTCAATCAATAGGTGCTCCAAAATATCCATTGACATGTAATGTTCAGTTGTAGAACCTTTGAAGTTAAATCACGTTGCGGAATTGATCAACCATCTGCGGCTACATCAGCAACATTTCACTGTCCTCCCTCCAACATCCCACGTTATCAAGTTGTACACACTAGTACATCACCAGTACAGTTTAAGCACGCGTTGCATTTGGAGCACCTTTCAAATTCTAAAAGAGTGTAATGTTTTATTAATTTCAGATGCCCCTGCTACAACAACTGTTCCTGCTACAACTGCCATAACAACGGCACCTCCTCCAGTGGTGGAATTACAATTCACCTTGCATCAAGCTTTTGTACCAGCCTTGACTGACCCTCAAAGCACAGAATTCAAAACACTATCAGTAACCATTACTACAATTGTAAGTCCTCGAAATCCAGATATGACCATTCATTTGTGTCTATGTTGATGTGGTTATTGACTTTACCTAAGGTTCAAGTGACAATGACTTTAGGCTTAATGATCGGTGAGCTACGGGAATAAGGGATTGTTAAAATATATAGGCCTAATAATGTTATATATATTATGTTTGTAAAATCTCTCATACTATTTGATAGTCTATTAAAGTTGACTCTTCTCTCCCTACTCCTTACAGTGTGACACAATCTTCCGACAAAGATATGGGCTTAGTTTCGTTCAGACGACTGTTACTCAATTCAGGTAATATTGTATTCTACTTTTAAACCATTTTCTTTCATTTAGACAATAAAGTCTTTAGAACCTAAAAAGCCTTATTTTTAGCAAACCTTTACTTTTTCAGTCACCTTTTGACTTGACCCTGACCTATGAACTTTTTGACCCTCTGCAGACCTGTGCCTCGTCTCGGTCAGGATCCTAACACAGAGGTGGATTTGGAACTGGAGTTCAGTGCGACCTCCACAGTACCTATCCCCAAGGACAGTGACATTGTTGAAACATTGAAAGAGGCTGTGACCAATCCAAACTCTAACTTCAACTTATCTTTGGATCTGAACTCCATCACTGTGATAAGTAAGCAAACCCAATCAATAGGTGCTCCAAAAATATCCATTGACAAGTAATGTTCAGTTGTAGAACCTTTGAAGTTAAATCACGTTGCGGAATTGATCAACCATCTGCGGCTACATCAGCAACATTTCACTGTCCTCCCTCCAACATCCCACGTTATCAAGTTGTACACACTAGTACATCACCAGTACAGTTTAAGCACGCGTTGCATTTGGAGCACCTTTCAAATTCTAAAAGAGTGTAATGTTTTATTAATTTCAGATGCCCCTGCTACAACAACTGTTCCTGCTACAACTGCCATAACAACGGCACCTCCTCCAGTGGTGGAATTACAATTCACCTTGCATCAAGCTTTTGTACCAGCCTTGACTGACCCTCAAAGCACAGAATTCAAAACACTATCAGTAACCATTACTACAATTGTAAGTCCTCGAAATCCAGATATGACCATTCATTTGTGTCTATGTTGATGTGGTTATTGACTTTACCTAAGGTTCAAGTGACAATGACTTTAGGCTTAATGATCGGTGAGCTACGGGAATAAGGGATTGTTAAAATATATAGGCCTAATAATGTTATATATATTATGTTTGTAAAATCTCTCATACTATTTGATAGTCTATTAAAGTTGACTCTTCTCTCCCCTACTCCTTACAGTGTGACACAATCTTCCGACAAAGATATGGGCTTAGTTTCGTTCAGACGACTGTTACTCAATTCAGGTAATATTGTATTCTACTTTTAAACCATTTTCTTTCATTTAGACAATAAAGTCTTTAGAACCTAAAAAGCCTTATTTTTAGCACAACTTTACTTTTTCAGTCACCTTTTGACTTGACCCTGACCTATGAACTTTTTGACCCTCTGCAGACCTGTGCCTCGTCTCGGTCAGGATCCTAACACAGAGGTGGATTTGGAACTGGAGTTCAGTGCGACCTCCACAGTACCTATCCCCAAGGACAGTGACATTGTTGAAACATTGAAAGAGGCTGTGACCAATCCAAACTCTAACTTCAACTTATCTTTGGATCTGAACTCCATCACTGTGATAAGTAAGCAAACCCAATCAATAGGTGCTCCAAAAATATCCATTGACAAGTAATGTTCAGTTGTAGAACCTTTGAAGTTAAATCACGTTGCGGAATTGATCAACCATCTGCGGCTACATCAGCAACATTTCACTGTCCTCCCTCCAACATCCCACGTTATCAAGTTGTACACACTAGTACATCACCAGTACAGTTTAAGCACGCGTTGCATTTGGAGCACCTTTCAAATTCTAAAAGAGTGTAATGTTTTATTAATTTCAGATGCCCCTGCTACAACAACTGTTCCTGCTACAACTGCCATAACAACGGCACCTCCTCCAGTGGTGGAATTACAATTCACCTTGCATCAAGCTTTTGTACCAGCCTTGACTGACCCTCAAAGCACAGAATTCAAAACACTATCAGTAACCATTACTACAATTGTAAGTCCTCGAAATCCAGATATGACCATTCATTTGTGTCTATGTTGATGTGGTTATTGACTTTACCTAAGGTTCAAGTGACAATGACTTTAGGCTTAATGATCGGTGAGCTACGGGAATAAGGGATTGTTAAAATATATAGGCCTAATAATGTTATATATATTATGTTTGTAAAATCTCTCATACTATTTGATAGTCTATTAAAGTTGACTCTTCTCTCCCCTACTCCTTACAGTGTGACACAATCTTCCGACAAAGATATGGGCTTAGTTTCGTTCAGACGACTGTTACTCAATTCAGGTAATATTGTATTCTACTTTTAAACCATTTTCTTTCATTTAGACAATAAAGTCTTTAGAACCTAAAAAGCCTTATTTTTAGCAAACCTTTACTTTTTCAGTCACCTTTTGACTTGACCCTGACCTATGAACTTTTTGACCCTCTGCAGACCTGTGCCTCGTCTCGGTCAGGATCCTAACACAGAGGTGGATTTGGAACTGGAGTTCAGTGCGACCTCCACAGTACCTATCCCCAAGGACAGTGACATTGTTGAAACATTGAAAGAGGCTGTGACCAATCCAAACTCTAACTTCAACTTATCTTTGGATCTGAACTCCATCACTGTGATAAGTAAGCAAACCCAATCAATAGGTGCTCCAAAAATATCCATTGACAAGTAATGTTCAGTTGTAGAACCTTTGAAGTTAAATCACGTTGCGGAATTGATCAACCATCTGCGGCTACATCAGCAACATTTCACTGTCCTCCCTCCAACATCCCACGTTATCAAGTTGTACACACTAGTACATCACCAGTACAGTTTAAGCACGCGTTGCATTTGGAGCACCTTTCAAATTCTAAAAGAGTGTAATGTTTTATTAATTTCAGATGCCCCTGCTACAACAACTGTTCCTGCTACAACTGCCATAACAACGGCACCTCCTCCAGTGGTGGAATTACAATTCACCTTGCATCAAGCTTTTGTACCAGCCTTGACTGACCCTCAAAGCACAGAATTCAAAACACTATCAGTAACCATTACTACAATTGTAAGTCCTCGAAATCCAGATATGACCATTCATTTGTGTCTATGTTGATGTGGTTATTGACTTTACCTAAGGTTCAAGTGACAATGACTTTAGGCTTAATGATCGGTGAGCTACGGGAATAAGGGATTGTTAAAATATATAGGCCTAATAATGTTATATATATTATGTTTGTAAAATCTCTCATACTATTTGATAGTCTATTAAAGTTGACTCTTCTCTCCCCTACTCCTTACAGTGTGACACAATCTTCCGACAAAGATATGGGCTTAGTTTCGTTCAGACGACTGTTACTCAATTCAGGTAATATTGTATTCTACTTTTAAACCATTTTCTTTCATTTAGACAATAAAGTCTTTAGAACCTAAAAAGCCTTATTTTTAGCACAACTTTACTTTTTCAGTCACCTTTTGACTTGACCCTGACCTATGAACTTTTTGACCCTCTGCAGACCTGTGCCTCGTCTCGGTCAGGATCCTAACACAGAGGTGGATTTGGAACTGGAGTTCAGTGCGACCTCCACAGTACCTATCCCCAAGGACAGTGACATTGTTGAAACATTGAAAGAGGCTGTGACCAATCCAAACTCTAACTTCAACTTATCTTTGGATCTGAACTCCATCACTGTGATAAGTAAGCAAACCCAATCAATAGGTGCTCCAAAAATATCCATTGACAAGTAATGTTCAGTTGTAGAACCTTTGAAGTTAAATCACGTTGCGGAATTGATCAACCATCTGCGGCTACATCAGCAACATTTCACTGTCCTCCCTCCAACATCCCACGTTATCAAGTTGTACACACTAGTACATCACCAGTACAGTTTAAGCACGCGTTGCATTTGGAGCACCTTTCAAATTCTAAAAGAGTGTAATGTTTTATTAATTTCAGATGCCCCTGCTACAACAACTGTTCCTGCTACAACTGCCATAACAACGGCACCTCCTCCAGTGGTGGAATTACAATTCACCTTGCATCAAGCTTTTGTACCAGCCTTGACTGACCCTCAAAGCACAGAATTCAAAACACTATCAGTAACCATTACTACAATTGTAAGTCCTCGAAATCCAGATATGACCATTCATTTGTGTCTATGTTGATGTGGTTATTGACTTTACCTAAGGTTCAAGTGACAATGACTTTAGGCTTAATGATCGGTGAGCTACGGGAATAAGGGATTGTTAAAATATATAGGCCTAATAATGTTATATATATTATGTTTGTAAAATCTCTCATACTATTTGATAGTCTATTAAAGTTGACTCTTCTCTCCCCTACTCCTTACAGTGTGACACAATCTTCCGACAAAGATATGGGCTTAGTTTCGTTCAGACGACTGTTACTCAATTCAGGTAATATTGTATTCTACTTTTAAACCATTTTCTTTCATTTAGACAATAAAGTCTTTAGAACCTAAAAAGACTTATTTTTAGCAAACCTTTACTTTTTCAGTCACCTTTTGACTTGACCCTGACCTATGAACTTTTTGACCCTCTGCAGACCTGTGCCTCGTCTCGGTCAGGATCCTAACACAGAGGTGGATTTGGAACTGGAGTTCAGTGCGACCTCCACAGTACCTATCCCCAAGGACAGTGACATTGTTGAAACATTGAAAGAGGCTGTGACCAATCCAAACTCTAACTTCAACTTATCTTTGGATCTGAACTCCATCACTGTGATAAGTAAGCAAACCCAATCAATAGGTGCTCCAAAAATATCCATTGACAAGTAATGTTCAGTTGTAGAACCTTTGAAGTTAAATCACGTTGCGGAATTGATCAACCATCTGCGGCTACATCAGCAACATTTCACTGTCCTCCATCCAACATCCCACGTTATCAAGTTGTACACACTAGTACATCACCAGTACAGTTTAAGCACGCGTTGCATTTGGAGCACCTTTCAAATTCTAAAAGAGTGTAATGTTTTATTAATTTCAGATGCCCCTGCTACAACAACTGTTCCTGCTACAACTGCCATAACAACGGCACCTCCTCCAGTGGTGGAATTACAATTCACCTTGCATCAAGCTTTTGTACCAGCCTTGACTGACCCTCAAAGCACAGAATTCAAAACACTATCAGTAACCATTACTACAATTGTAAGTCCTCGAAATCCAGATATGACCATTCATTTGTGTCTATGTTGATGTGGTTATTGACTTTACCTAAGGTTCAAGTGACAATGACTTTAGGCTTAATGATCGGTGAGCTACGGGAATAAGGGATTGTTAAAATATATAGGCCTAATAATGTTATATATATTATGTTTGTAAAATCTCTCATACTATTTGATAGTCTATTAAAGTTGACTCTTCTCTCCCCTACTCCTTACAGTGTGACACAATCTTCCGACAAAGATATGGGCTTAGTTTCGTTCAGACGACTGTTACTCAATTCAGGTAATATTGTATTCTACTTTTAAACCATTTTCTTTCATTTAGACAATAAAGTCTTTAGAACCTAAAAAGCCTTATTTTTAGCAAACCTTTACTTTTTCAGTCACCTTTTGACTTGACCCTGACCTATGAACTTTTTGACCCTCTGCAGACCTGTGCCTCGTCTCGGTCAGGATCCTAACACAGAGGTGGATTTGGAACTGGAGTTCAGTGCGACCTCCACAGTACCTATCCCCAAGGGCAGTGACATTGTTGAAACATTGAAAGAGGCTGTGACCAATCCAAACTCTAACTTCAACTTATCTTTGGATCTGAACTCCATCACTGTGATAAGTAAGCAAACCCAATCAATAGGTGATCCAAAAATATCCATTGACAAGTAATGTTCAGTTGTAGAACCTTTGAAGTTAAATCACGTTGCGGAATTGATCAACCATCTGCGGCTACATCAGCAACATTTCACTGTCCTCCCTCCAACATCCCACGTTATCAAGTTGTACACACTAGTACATCACCAGTACAGTTTAAGCACGCGTTGCATTTGGAGCACCTTTCAAATTCTAAAAGAGTGTAATGTTTTATTAATTTCAGATGCCCCTGCTACAACAACTGTTCCTGCTACAACTGCCATAACAACGGCACCTCCTCCAGTGGTGGAATTACAATTCACCTTGCATCAAGCTTTTGTACCAGCCTTGACTGACCCTCAAAGCACAGAATTCAAAACACTATCAGTAACCATTACTACAATTGTAAGTCCTCGAAATCCAGATATGACCATTCATTTGTGTCTATGTTGATGTGGTTATTGACTTTACCTAAGGTTCAAGTGACAATGACTTTAGGCTTAATGATCGGTGAGCTACGGGAATAAGGGATTGTTAAAATATATAGGCCTAATAATGTTATATATATTATGTTTGTAAAATCTCTCATACTATTTGATAGTCTATTAAAGTTGACTCTTCTCTCCCCTACTCCTTACAGTGTGACACAATCTTCCGACAAAGATATGGGCTTAGTTTCGTTCAGACGACTGTTACTCAATTCAGGTAATATTGTATTCTACTTTTAAACCATTTTCTTTCATTTAGACAATAAAGTCTTTAGAACCTAAAAAGCCTTATTTTTAGCAAACCTTTACTTTTTCAGTCACCTTTTGACTTGACCCTGACCTATGAACTTTTTGACCCTCTGCAGACCTGTGCCTCGTCTCGGTCAGGATCCTAACACAGAGGTGGATTTGGAACTGGAGTTCAGTGCGACCTCCACAGTACCTATCCCCAAGGACAGTGACATTGTTGAAACATTGAAAGAGGCTGTGACCAATCCAAACTCTAACTTCAACTTATCTTTGGATCTGAACTCCATCACTGTGATAAGTAAGCAAACCCAATCAATAGGTGCTCCAAAAATATCCATTGACAAGTAATGTTCAGTTGTAGAACCTTTGAAGTTAAATCACGTTGCGGAATTGATCAACCATCTGCGGCTACATCAGCAACATTTCACTGTCCTCCCTCCAACATCCCACGTTATCAAGTTGTACACACTAGTACATCACCAGTACAGTTTAAGCACGCGTTGCATTTGGAGCACCTTTCAAATTCTAAAAGAGTGTAATGTTTTATTAATTTCAGATGCCCCTGCTACAACAACTGTTCCTGCTACAACTGCCATAACAACGGCACCTCCTCCAGTGGTGGAATTACAATTCACCTTGCATCAAGCTTTTGTACCAGCCTTGACTGACCCTCAAAGCACAGAATTCAAAACACTATCAGTAACCATTACTACAATTGTAAGTCCTCGAAATCCAGATATGACCATTCATTTGTGTCTATGTTGATGTGGTTATTGACTTTACCTAAGGTTCAAGTGACAATGACTTTAGGCTTAATGATCGGTGAGCTACGGGAATAAGGGATTGTTAAAATATATAGGCCTAATAATGTTATATATATTATGTTTGTAAAATCTCTCATACTATTTGATAGTCTATTAAAGTTGACTCTTCTCTCCCCTACTCCTTACAGTGTGACACAATCTTCCGACAAAGATATGGGCTTAGTTTCGTTCAGACGACTGTTACTCAATTCAGGTAATATTGTATTCTACTTTTAAACCATTTTCTTTCATTTAGACAATAAAGTCTTTAGAACCTAAAAAGCCTTATTTTTAGCAAACCTTTACTTTTTCAGTCACCTTTTGACTTGACCCTGACCTATGAACTTTTTGACCCTCTGCAGACCTGTGCCTCGTCTCGGTCAGGATCCTAACACAGAGGTGGATTTGGAACTGGAGTTCAGTGCGACCTCCACAGTACCTATCCCCAAGGACAGTGACATTGTTGAAACATTGAAAGAGGCTGTGACCAATCCAAACTCTAACTTCAACTTATCTTTGGATCTGAACTCCATCACTGTGATAAGTAAGCAAACCCAATCAATAGGTGCTCCAAAAATATCCATTGACAAGTAATGTTCAGTTGTAGAACCTTTGAAGTTAAATCACGTTGCGGAATTGATCAACCAATTGCGGCTACATCAGCAACATTTCACTGTCCTCCCTCCAACATCCCACGTTATCAAGTTGTACACACTAGTACATCACCAGTACAGTTTAAGCACGCGTTGCATTTGGAGCACCTTTCAAATTCTAAAAGAGTGTAATGTTTTATTAATTTCAGATGCCCCTGCTACAACAACTGTTCCTGCTACAACTGCCATAACAACGGCACCTCCTCCAGTGGTGGAATTACAATTCACCTTGCATCAAGCTTTTGTACCAGCCTTGACTGACCCTCAAAGCACAGAATTCAAAACACTATCAGTAACCATTACTACAATTGTAAGTCCTCGAAATCCAGATATGACCATTCATTTGTGTCTATGTTGATGTGGTTATTGACTTTACCTAAGGTTCAAGTGACAATGACTTTAGGCTTAATGATCGGTGAGCTACGGGAATAAGGGATTGTTAAAATATATAGGCCTAATAATGTTATATATATTATGTTTGTAAAATCTCTCATACTATTTGATAGTCTATTAAAGTTGACTCTTCTCTCCCCTACTCCTTACAGTGTGACACAATCTTCCGACAAAGATATGGGCTTAGTTTCGTTCAGACGACTGTTACTCAATTCAGGTAATATTGTATTCTACTTTTAAACCATTTTCTTTCATTTAGACAATAAAGTCTTTAGAACCTAAAAAGCCTTATTTTTAGCAAACCTTTACTTTTTCAGTCACCTTTTGACTTGACCCTGACCTATGAACTTTTTGACCCTCTGCAGACCTGTGCCTCGTCTCGGTCAGGATCCTAACACAGAGGTGGATTTGGAACTGGAGTTCAGTGCGACCTCCACAGTACCTATCCCCAAGGACAGTGACATTGTTGAAACATTGAAAGAGGCTGTGACCAATCCAAACTCTAACTTCAACTTATCTTTGGATCTGAACTCCATCACTGTGATAAGTAAGCAAACCCAATCAATAGGTGCTCCAAAAATATCCATTGACAAGTAATGTTCAGTTGTAGAACCTTTGAAGTTAAATCACGTTGCGGAATTGATCAACCATCTGCGGCTACATCAGCAACATTTCACTGTCCTCCTCCAACATCCCACGTTATCAAGTTGTACACACTAGTACATCACCAGTACAGTTTAAGCACGCGTTGCATTTGGAGCACCTTTCAAATTCTAAAAGAGTGTAATGTTTTATTAATTTCAGATGCCCCTGCTACAACAACTGTTCCTGCTACAACTGCCATAACAACGGCACCTCCTCCAGTGGTGGAATTACAATTCACCTTGCATCAAGCTTTTGTACCAGCCTTGACTGACCCTCAAAGC
The DNA here is from genome assembly GCF_034236695.1 of Oncorhynchus nerka. Classification (NCBI taxonomy): domain Eukaryota; kingdom Metazoa; phylum Chordata; class Actinopteri; order Salmoniformes; family Salmonidae; genus Oncorhynchus; species Oncorhynchus nerka. The sequence continues at coordinate 68,171,467 of NC_088399.1, read as the reverse complement.
ACAGAATTCAAAACACTATCAGTAACCATTACTACAATTGTAAGTCCTCGAAATCCAGATATGACCATTCATTTGTGTCTATGTTGATGTGGTTATTGACTTTACCTAAGGTTCAAGTGACAATGACTTTAGGCTTAATGATCGGTGAGCTACGGGAATAAGGGATTGTTAAAATATATAGGCCTAATAATGTTATATATATTATGTTTGTAAAATCTCTCATACTATTTGATAGTCTATTAAAGTTGACTCTTCTCTCCCCTACTCCTTACAGTGTGACACAATCTTCCGACAAAGATATGGGCTTAGTTTCGTTCAGACGACTGTTACTCAATTCAGGTAATATTGTATTCTACTTTTAAACCATTTTCTTTCATTTAGACAATAAAGTCTTTAGAACCTAAAAAGCCTTATTTTTAGCAAACCTTTACTTTTTCAGTCACCTTTTGACTTGACCCTGACCTATGAACTTTTTGACCCTCTGCAGACCTGTGCCTCGTCTCGGTCAGGATCCTAACACAGAGGTGGATTTGGAACTGGAGTTCAGTGCGACCTCCACAGTACCTATCCCCAAGGACAGTGACATTGTTGAAACATTGAAAGAGGCTGTGACCAATCCAAACTCTAACTTCAACTTATCTTTGGATCTGAACTCCATCACTGTGATAAGTAAGCAAACCCAATCAATAGGTGCTCCAAAAATATCCATTGACAAGTAATGTTCAGTTGTAGAACCTTTGAAGTTAAATCACGTTGCGGAATTGATCAACCATCTGCGGCTACATCAGCAACATTTCACTGTCCTCCCTCCAACATCCCACGTTATCAAGTTGTACACACTAGTACATCACCAGTACAGTTTAAGCACGCGTTGCATTTGGAGCACCTTTCAAATTCTAAAAGAGTGTAATGTTTTATTAATTTCAGATGCCCCTGCTACAACAACTGTTCCTGCTACAACTGCCATAACAACGGCACCTCCTCCAGTGGTGGAATTACAATTCACCTTGCATCAAGCTTTTGTACCAGCCTTGACTGACCCTCAAAGCACAGAATTCAAAACACTATCAGTAACCATTACTACAATTGTAAGTCCTCGAAATCCAGATATGACCATTCATTTGTGTCTATGTTGATGTGGTTATTGACTTTACCTAAGGTTCAAGTGACAATGACTTTAGGCTTAATGATCGGTGAGCTACGGGAATAAGGGATTGTTAAAATATATAGGCCTAATAATGTTATATATATTATGTTTGTAAAATCTCTCATACTATTTGATAGTCTATTAAAGTTGACTCTTCTCTCCCCTACTCCTTACAGTGTGACACAATCTTCCGACAAAGATATGGGCTTAGTTTCGTTCAGACGACTGTTACTCAATTCAGGTAATATTGTATTCTACTTTTAAACCATTTTCTTTCATTTAGACAATAAAGTCTTTAGAACCTAAAAAGCCTTATTTTTAGCAAACCTTTACTTTTTCAGTCACCTTTTGACTTGACCCTGACCTATGAACTTTTGACCCTCTGCAGACCTGTGCCTCGTCTCGGTCAGGATCCTAACACAGAGGTGGATTTGGAACTGGAGTTCAATGCGACCTCCACAGTACCTATCCCCAAGGACAGTGACATTGTTGAAACATTGAAAGAGGCTGTGACCAATCCAAACTCTAACTTCAACTTATCTTTGGATCTGAACTCCATCACTGTGATAAGTAAGCAAACCCAATCAATAGGTGCTCCAAAAATATCCATTGACAAGTAATGTTCAGTTGTAGAACCTTTGAAGTTAAATCACGTTGCGGAATTGATCAACCATCTGCGGCTACATCAGCAACATTTCACTGTCCTCCCTCCAACATCCCACGTTATCAAGTTGTACACACTAGTACATCACCAGTACAGTTTAAGCACGCGTTGCATTTGGAGCACCTTTCAAATTCTAAAAGAGTGTAATGTTTTATTAATTTCAGATGCCCCTGCTACAACAACTGTTCCTGCTACAACTGCCATAACAACGGCACCTCCTCCAGTGGTGGAATTACAATTCACCTTGCATCAAGCTTTTGTACCAGCCTTGACTGACCCTCAAAGCACAGAATTCAAAACACTATCAGTAACCATTACTACAATTGTAAGTCCTCGAAATCCAGATATGACCATTCATTTGTGTCTATGTTGATGTGGTTATTGACTTTACCTAAGGTTCAAGTGACAATGACTTTAGGCTTAATGATCGGTGAGCTACGGGAATAAGGGATTGTTAAAATATATAGGCCTAATAATGTTATATATATTATGTTTGTAAAATCTCTCATACTATTTGATAGTCTATTAAAGTTGACTCTTCTCTCCCCTACTCCTTACAGTGTGACACAATCTTCCGACAAAGATATGGGCTTAGTTTCGTTCAGACGACTGTTACTCAATTCAGGTAATATTGTATTCTACTTTTAAACCATTTTCTTTCATTTAGACAATAAAGTCTTTAGAACCTAAAAAGCCTTATTTTTAGCAAACCTTTACTTTTTCAGTCACCTTTTGACTTGACCCTGACCTATGAACTTTTTGACCCTCTGCAGACCTGTGCCTCGTCTCGGTCAGGATCCTAACACAGAGGTGGATTTGGAACTGGAGTTCAGTGCGACCTCCACAGTACCTATCCCCAAGGACAGTGACATTGTTGAAACATTGAAAGAGGCTGTGACCAATCCAAACTCTAACTTCAACTTATCTTTGGATCTGAACTCCATCACTGTGATAAGTAAGCAAACCCAATCAATAGGTGCTCCAAAAATATCCATTGACAAGTAATGTTCAGTTGTAGAACCTTTGAAGTTAAATCACGTTGCGGAATTGATCAACCATCTGCGGCTACATCAGCAACATTTCACTGTCCTCCCTCCAACATCCCACGTTATCAAGTTGTACACACTAGTACATCACCAGTACAGTTTAAGCACGCGTTGCATTTGGAGCACCTTTCAAATTCTAAAAGAGTGTAATGTTTTATTAATTTCAGATGCCCCTGCTACAACAACTGTTCCTGCTACAACTGCCATAACAACGGCACCTCCTCCAGTGGTGGAATTACAATTCACCTTGCATCAAGCTTTTGTACCAGCCTTGACTGACCCTCAAAGCACAGAATTCAAAACACTATCAGTAACCATTACTACAATTGTAAGTCCTCGAAATCCAGATATGACCATTCATTTGTGTCTATGTTGATGTGGTTATTGACTTTACCTAAGGTTCAAGTGACAATGACTTTAGGCTTAATGATCGGTGAGCTACGGGAATAAGGGATTGTTAAAATATATAGGCCTAATAATGTTATATATATTATGTTTGTAAAATCTCTCATACTATTTGATAGTCTATTAAAGTTGACTCTTCTCTCCCCTACTCCTTACAGTGTGACACAATCTTCCGACAAAGATATGGGCTTAGTTTCGTTCAGACGACTGTTACTCAATTCAGGTAATATTGTATTCTACTTTTAAACCATTTTCTTTCATTTAGACAATAAAGTCTTTAGAACCTAAAAAGCCTTATTTTTAGCAAACCTTTACTTTTTCAGTCACCTTTTGACTTGACCCTGACCTATGAACTTTTTGACCCTCTGCAGACCTGTGCCTCGTCTCGGTCAGGATCCTAACACAGAGGTGGATTTGGAACTGGAGTTCAATGCGACCTCCACAGTACCTATCCCCAAGGACAGTGACATTGTTGAAACATTGAAAGAGGCTGTGACCAATCCAAACTCTAACTTCAACTTATCTTTGGATCTGAACTCCATCACTGTGATAAGTAAGCAAACCCAATCAATAGGTGCTCCAAAAATATCCATTGACAAGTAATGTTCAGTTGTAGAACCTTTGAAGTTAAATCACGTTGCGGAATTGATCAACCATCTGCGGCTACATCAGCAACATTTCACTGTCCTCCCTCCAACATCCCACGTTATCAAGTTGTACACACTAGTACATCACCAGTACAGTTTAAGCACGCGTTGCATTTGGAGCACCTTTCAAATTCTAAAAGAGTGTAATGTTTTATTAATTTCAGATGCCCCTGCTACAACAACTGTTCCTGCTACAACTGCCATAACAACGGCACCTCCTCCAGTGGTGGAATTACAATTCACCTTGCATCAAGCTTTTGTACCAGCCTTGACTGACCCTCAAAGCACAGAATTCAAAACACTATCAGTAACCATTACTACAATTGTAAGTCCTCGAAATCCAGATATGACCATTCATTTGTGTCTATGTTGATGTGGTTATTGACTTTACCTAAGGTTCAAGTGACAATGACTTTAGGCTTAATGATCGGTGAGCTACGGGAATAAGGGATTGTTAAAATATATAGGCCTAATAATGTTATATATATTATGTTTGTAAAATCTCTCATACTATTTGATAGTCTATTAAAGTTGACTCTTCTCTCCCCTACTCCTTACAGTGTGACACAATCTTCCGACAAAGATATGGGCTTAGTTTCGTTCAGACGACTGTTACTCAATTCAGGTAATATTGTATTCTACTTTTAAACCATTTTCTTTCATTTAGACAATAAAGTCTTTAGAACCTAAAAAGCCTTATTTTTAGCAAACCTTTACTTTTTCAGTCACCTTTTGACTTGACCCTGACCTATGAACTTTTGACCCTCTGCAGACCTGTGCCTCGTCTCGGTCAGGATCCTAACACAGAGGTGGATTTGGAACTGGAGTTCAGTGCGACCTCCACAGTACCTATCCCCAAGGACAGTGACATTGTTGAAACATTGAAAGAGGCTGTGACCAATCCAAACTCTAACTTCAACTTATCTTTGGATCTGAACTCCATCACTGTGATAAGTAAGCAAACCCAATCAATAGGTGCTCCAAAAATATCCATTGACAAGTAATGTTCAGTTGTAGAACCTTTGAAGTTAAATCACGTTGCGGAATTGATCAACCATCTGCGGCTACATCAGCAACATTTCACTGTCCTCCCTCCAACATCCCACGTTATCAAGTTGTACACACTAGTACATCACCAGTACAGTTTAAGCACGCGTTGCATTTGGAGCACCTTTCAAATTCTAAAAGAGTGTAATGTTTTATTAATTTCAGATGCCCCTGCTACAACAACTGTTCCTGCTACAACTGCCATAACAACGGCACCTCCTCCAGTGGTGGAATTACAATTCACCTTGCATCAAGCTTTTGTACCAGCCTTGACTGACCCTCAAAGCACAGAATTCAAAACACTATCAGTAACCATTACTACAATTGTAAGTCCTCGAAATCCAGATATGACCATTCATTTGTGTCTATGTTGATGTGGTTATTGACTTTACCTAAGGTTCAAGTGACAATGACTTTAGGCTTAATGATCGGTGAGCTACGGGAATAAGGGATTGTTAAAATATATAGGCCTAATAATGTTATATATATTATGTTTGTAAAATCTCTCATACTATTTGATAGTCTATTAAAGTTGACTCTTCTCTCCCTACTCCTTACAGTGTGACACAATCTTCCGACAAAGATATGGGCTTAGTTTCGTTCAGACGACTGTTACTCAATTCAGGTAATATTGTATTCTACTTTTAAACCATTTTCTTTCATTTAGACAATAAAGTCTTTAGAACCTAAAAAGCCTTATTTTTAGCAAACCTTTACTTTTTCAGTCACCTTTTGACTTGACCCTGACCTATGAACTTTTTGACCCTCTGCAGACCTGTGCCTCGTCTCGGTCAGGATCCTAACACAGAGGTGGATTTGGAACTGGAGTTCAGTGCGACCTCCACAGTACCTATCCCCAAGGACAGTGACATTGTTGAAACATTGAAAGAGGCTGTGACCAATCCAAACTCTAACTTCAACTTATCTTTGGATCTGAACTCCATCACTGTGATAAGTAAGCAAACCCAATCAATAGGTGCTCCAAAAATATCCATTGACAAGTAATGTTCAGTTGTAGAACCTTTGAAGTTAAATCACGTTGCGGAATTGATCAACCATCTGCGGCTACATCAGCAACATTTCACTGTCCTCCCTCCAACATCCCACGTTATCAAGTTGTACACACTAGTACATCACCAGTACAGTTTAAGCACGCGTTGCATTTGGAGCACCTTTCAAATTCTAAAAGAGTGTAATGTTTTATTAATTTCAGATGCCCCTGCTACAACAACTGTTCCTGCTACAACTGCCATAACAACGGCACCTCCTCCAGTGGTGGAATTACAATTCACCTTGCATCAAGCTTTTGTAGCAGCCTTGACTGACCCTCAAAGCACAGAATTCAAAACACTATCAGTAACCATTACTACAATTGTAAGTCCTCGAAATCCAGATATGACCATTCATTTGTGTCTATGTTGATGTGGTTATTGACTTTACCTAAGGTTCAAGTGACAATGACTTTAGGCTTAATGATCGGTGAGCTACGGGAATAAGGGATTGTTAAAATATATAGGCCTAATAATGTTATATATATTATGTTTGTAAAATCTCTCATACTATTTGATAGTCTATTAAAGTTGACTCTTCTCTCCCCTACTCCTTACAGTGTGACACAATCTTCCGACAAAGATATGGGCTTAGTTTCGTTCAGACGACTGTTACTCAATTCAGGTAATATTGTATTCTACTTTTAAACCATTTTCTTTCATTTAGACAATAAAGTCTTTAGAACCTAAAAAGCCTTATTTTTAGCAAACCTTTACTTTTTCAGTCACCTTTTGACTTGACCCTGACCTATGAACTTTTTGACCCTCTGCAGACCTGTGCCTCGTCTCGGTCAGGATCCTAACACAGAGGTGGATTTGGAACTGGAGTTCAATGCGACCTCCACAGTACCTATCCCCAAGGACAGTGACATTGTTGAAACATTGAAAGAGGCTGTGACCAATCCAAACTCTAACTTCAACTTATCTTTGGATCTGAACTCCATCACTGTGATAAGTAAGCAAACCCAATCAATAGGTGATCCAAAAATATCCATTGACAAGTAATGTTCAGTTGTAGAACCTTTGAAGTTAAATCACGTTGCGGAATTGATCAACCAATTGCGGCTACATCAGCAACATTTCACTGTCCTCCCTCCAACATCCCACGTTATCAAGTTGTACACACTAGTACATCACCAGTACAGTTTAAGCACGCGTTGCATTTGGAGCACCTTTCAAATTCTAAAAGAGTGTAATGTTTTATTAATTTCAGATGCCCCTGCTACAACAACTGTTCCTGCTACAACTGCCATAACAACGGCACCTCCTCCAGTGGTGGAATTACAATTCACCTTGCATCAAGCTTTTGTACCAGCCTTGACTGACCCTCAAAGCACAGAATTCAAAACACTATCAGTAACCATTACTACAATTGTAAGTCCTCGAAATCCAGATATGACCATTCATTTGTGTCTATGTTGATGTGGTTATTGACTTTACCTAAGGTTCAAGTGACAATGACTTTAGGCTTAATGATCGGTGAGCTACGGGAATAAGGGATTGTTAAAATATATAGGCCTAATAATGTTATATATATTATGTTTGTAAAATCTCTCATACTATTTGATAGTCTATTAAAGTTGACTCTTCTCTCCCCTACTCCTTACAGTGTGACACAATCTTCCGACAAAGATATGGGCTTAGTTTCGTTCAGACGACTGTTACTCAATTCAGGTAATATTGTATTCTACTTTTAAACCATTTTCTTTCATTTAGACAATAAAGTCTTTAGAACCTAAAAAGCCTTATTTTTAGCAAACCTTTACTTTTTCAGTCACCTTTTGACTTGACCCTGACCTATGAACTTTTTGACCCTCTGCAGACCTGTGCCTCGTCTCGGTCAGGATCCTAACACAGAGGTGGATTTGGAACTGGAGTTCAGTGCGACCTCCACAGTACCTATCCCCAAGGACAGTGACATTGTTGAAACATTGAAAGAGGCTGTGACCAATCCAAACTCTAACTTCAACTTATCTTTGGATCTGAACTCCATCACTGTGATAAGTAAGCAAACCCAATCAATAGGTGCTCCAAAAATATCCATTGACAAGTAATGTTCAGTTGTAGAACCTTTGAAGTTAAATCACGTTGCGGAATTGATCAACCATCTGCGGCTACATCAGCAACATTTCACTGTCCTCCCTCCAACATCCCACGTTATCAAGTTGTACACACTAGTACATCACCAGTACAGTTTAAGCACGCGTTGCATTTGGAGCACCTTTCAAATTCTAAAAGAGTGTAATGTTTTATTAATTTCAGATGCCCCTGCTACAACAACTGTTCCTGCTACAACTGCCATAACAACGGCACCTCCTCCAGTGGTGGAATTACAATTCACCTTGCATCAAGCTTTTGTACCAGCCTTGACTGACCCTCAAAGCACAGAATTCAAAACACTATCAGTAACCATTACTACAATTGTAAGTCCTCGAAATCCAGATATGACCATTCATTTGTGTCTATGTTGATGTGGTTATTGACTTTACCTAAGGTTCAAGTGACAATGACTTTAGGCTTAATGATCGGTGAGCTACGGGAATAAGGGATTGTTAAAATATATAGGCCTAATAATGTTATATATATTATGTTTGTAAAATCTCTCATACTATTTGATAGTCTATTAAAGTTGACTCTTCTCTCCCTACTCCTTACAGTGTGACACAATCTTCCGACAAAGATATGGGCTTAGTTTCGTTCAGACGACTGTTACTCAATTCAGGTAATATTGTATTCTACTTTTAAACCATTTTCTTTCATTTAGACAATAAAGTCTTTAGAACCTAAAAAGCCTTATTTTTAGCAAACCTTTACTTTTTCAGTCACCTTTTGACTTGACCCTGACCTATGAACTTTTTGACCCTCTGCAGACCTGTGCCTCGTCTCGGTCAGGATCCTAACACAGAGGTGGATTTGGAACTGGAGTTCAGTGCGACCTCCACAGTACCTATCCCCAAGGACAGTGACATTGTTGAAACATTGAAAGAGGCTGTGACCAATCCAAACTCTAACTTCAACTTATCTTTGGATCTGAACTCCATCACTGTGATAAGTAAGCAAACCCAATCAATAGGTGCTCCAAAAATATCCATTGACAAGTAATGTTCAGTTGTAGAACCTTTGAAGTTAAATCACGTTGCGGAATTGATCAACCATCTGCGGCTACATCAGCAACATTTCACTGTCCTCCCTCCAACATCCCACGTTATCAAGTTGTACACACTAGTACATCACCAGTACAGTTTAAGCACGCGTTGCATTTGGAGCACCTTTCAAATTCTAAAAGAGTGTAATGTTTTATTAATTTCAGATGCCCCTGCTACAACAACTGTTCCTGCTACAACTGCCATAACAACGGCACCTCCTCCAGTGGTGGAATTACAATTCACCTTGCATCAAGCTTTTGTACCAGCCTTGACTGACCCTCAAAGCACAGAATTCAAAACACTATCAGTAACCATTACTACAATTGTAAGTCCTCGAAATCCAGATATGACCATTCATTTGTGTCTATGTTGATGTGGTTATTGACTTTACCTAAGGTTCAAGTGACAATGACTTTAGGCTTAATGATCGGTGAGCTACGGGAATAAGGGATTGTTAAAATATATAGGCCTAATAATGTTATATATATTATGTTTGTAAAATCTCTCATACTATTTGATAGTCTATTAAAGTTGACTCTTCTCTCCCCTACTCCTTACAGTGTGACACAATCTTCCGACAAAGATATGGGCTTAGTTTCGTTCAGACGACTGTTACTCAATTCAGGTAATATTGTATTCTACTTTTAAACCATTTTCTTTCATTTAGACAATAAAGTCTTTAGAACCTAAAAAGCCTTATTTTTAGCAAACCTTTACTTTTTCAGTCACCTTTTGACTTGACCCTGACCTATGAACTTTTTGACCCTCTGCAGACCTGTGCCTCGTCTCGGTCAGGATCCTAACACAGAGGTGGATTTGGAACTGGAGTTCAGTGCGACCTCCACAGTACCTATCCCCAAGGACAGTGACATTGTTGAAACATTGAAAGAGGCTGTGACCAATCCAAACTCTAACTTCAACTTATCTTTGGATCTGAACTCCATCACTGTGATAAGTAAGCAAACCCAATCAATAGGTGCTCCAAAAATATCCATTGACAAGTAATGTTCAGTTGTAGAACCTTTGAAGTTAAATCACGTTGCGGAATTGATCAACCATCTGCGGCTACATCAGCAACATTTCACTGTCCTCCCTCCAACATCCCACGTTATCAAGTTGTACACACTAGTACATCACCAGTACAGTTTAAGCACGCGTTGCATTTGGAGCACCTTTCAAATTCTAAAAGAGTGTAATGTTTTATTAATTTCAGATGCCCTGCTACAACAACTGTTCCTGCTACAACTGCCATAACAACGGCACCTCCTCCAGTGGTGGAATTACAATTCACCTTGCATCAAGCTTTTGTACCAGCCTTGACTGACCCTCAAAGCACAGAATTCAAAACACTATCAGTAACCATTACTACAATTGTAAGTCCTCGAAATCCAGATATGACCATTCATTTGTGTCTATGTTGATGTGGTTATTGACTTTACCTAAGGTTCAAGTGACAATGACTTTAGGCTTAATGATCGGTGAGCTACGGGAATAAGGGATTGTTAAAATATATAGGCCTAATAATGTTATATATATTATGTTTGTAAAATCTCTCATACTATTTGATAGTCTATTAAAGTTGACTCTTCTCTCCCCTACTCCTTACAGTGTGACACAATCTTCCGACAAAGATATGGGCTTAGTTTCGTTCAGACGACTGTTACTCAATTCAGGTAATATTGTATTCTACTTTTAAACCATTTTCTTTCATTTAGACAATAAAGTCTTTAGAACCTAAAAAGCCTTATTTTTAGCAAACCTTTACTTTTTCAGTCACCTTTTGACTTGACCCTGACCTATGAACTTTTTGACCCTCTGCAGACCTGTGCCTCGTCTCGGTCAGGATCCTAACACAGAGGTGGATTTGGAACTGGAGTTCAATGCGACCTCCACAGTACCTATCCCCAAGGACAGTGACATTGTTGAAACATTGAAAGAGGCTGTGACCAATCCAAACTCTAACTTCAACTTATCTTTGGATCTGAACTCCATCACTGTGATAAGTAAGCAAACCCAATCAATAGGTGCTCCAAAAATATCCATTGACAAGTAATGTTCAGTTGTAGAACCTTTGAAGTTAAATCACGTTGCGGAATTGATCAACCATCTGCGGCTACATCAGCAACATTTCACTGTCCTCCCTCCAACATCCCACGTTATCAAGTTGTACACACTAGTACATCACCAGTACAGTTTAAGCACGCGTTGCATTTGGAGCACCTTTCAAATTCTAAAAGAGTGTAATGTTTTATTAATTTCAGATGCCCCTGCTACAACAACTGTTCCTGCTACAACTGCCATAACAACGGCACCTCCTCCAGTGGTGGAATTACAATTCACCTTGCATCAAGCTTTTGTACCAGCCTTGACTGACCCTCAAAGCACAGAATTCAAAACACTATCAGTAACCATTACTACAATTGTAAGTCCTCGAAATCCAGATATGACCATTCATTTGTGTCTATGTTGATGTGGTTATTGACTTTACCTAAGGTTCAAGTGACAATGACTTTAGGCTTAATGATCGGTGAGCTACGGGAATAAGGGATTGTTAAAATATATAGGCCTAATAATGTTATATATATTATGTTTGTAAAATCTCTCATACTATTTGATAGTCTATTAAAGTTGACTCTTCTCTCCCCCTACTCCTTACAGTGTGACACAATCTTCCGACAAAGATATGGGCTTAGTTTCGTTCAGACGACTGTTACTCAATTCAGGTAATATTGTATTCTACTTTTAAACCATTTTCTTTCATTTAGACAATAAAGTCTTTAGAACCTAAAAAGCCTTATTTTTAGCAAACCTTTACTTTTTCAGTCACCTTTTGACTTGACCCTGACCTATGAACTTTTTGACCCTCTGCAGACCTGTGCCTCGTCTCGGTCAGGATCCTAACACAGAGGTGGATTTGGAACTGGAGTTCAATGCGACCTCCACAGTACCTATCCCCAAGGACAGTGACATTGTTGAAACATTGAAAGAGGCTGTGACCAATCCAAACTCTAACTTCAACTTATCTTTGGATCTGAACTCCATCACTGTGATAAGTAAGCAAACCCAATCAATAGGTGCTCCAAAAATATCCATTGACAAGTAATGTTCAGTTGTAGAACCTTTGAAGTTAAATCACGTTGCGGAATTGATCAACCAATCTGCGGCTACATCAGCAACATTTCACTGTCCTCCCTCCAACATCCCACGTTATCAAGTTGTACACACTAGTACATCACCAGTACAGTTTAAGCACGCGTTGCATTTGGAGCACCTTTCAAATTCTAAAAGAGTGTAATGTTTTATTAATTTCAGATGCCCCTGCTACAACAACTGTTCCTGCTACAACTGCCATAACAACGGCACCTCCTCCAGTGGTGGAATTACAATTCACCTTGCATCAAGCTTTTGTACCAGCCTTGACTGACCCTCAAAGCACAGAATTCAAAACACTATCAGTAACCATTACTACAATTGTAAGTCCTCGAAATCCAGATATGACCATTCATTTGTGTCTATGTTGATGTGGTTATTGACTTTACCTAAGGTTCAAGTGACAATGACTTTAGGCTTAATGATCGGTGAGCTACGGGAATAAGGGATTGTT